>NC_042616.1:413483338-413675509 GCF_901001135.1 Rhinatrema bivittatum | reverse complement strand
ACTAGCATAAGTATTTAGCACTGCTCCTCGTGGGGGGGGGGCATCAGGAGGAGAGGCCCAAACTAGAGTTTGCTTCTGTTGTGGTGGGGAGGGCACGTCTGGGCAGCGATAGTGTAGGACTTAGCTGCAGACAGCACACCTCCTACCTCCAGGTCTGCAGGGCTCATGTGCCACTTTATGTTATGGGTTTGTCTGCTGGTCCCCGTCTGTGATGTCATGTGTCAAAAAAGGGTAAAGAAAATTACCTAATATTAATAAAAAAAAGATTTCAGTTGGTATTTTCGAAACTAGAAACAAAGTTCTTTATAAATGTGAAGAGGTTGTTATATAATGCTCACATGAAAGCAGACATACAATCATTGACTCTATTTTTGTAAATGCAAAGCAAAAGCATCCAAAAGGGGCCATGTGCTTAAAAAAAAAAAGGATACTTTTCATTCTGATCCAGAGAAACTGTGTTATCTACTCAAACTCATTATGAGTTGTATTTGTGTTTTGGCAATTGCCTTTCTCAAGAGCAGAGTTATTGATATAGACTTAGAGTCTCCTGTTACTGCTACCAATGCCATCTTTCATCAATGGTGTAGAAACATGATGGAAAAAAAAGACCTTATGGCCCATCTAGTCTGCCCAATTAATTTAGTTTTATAATTCCCATCACTTCCTTAGAGATCCCCTCTATTTATCCCATGCTTTCTTGAATTCATACAGTTTTGACCTCCACCAGCTTCACTAGGAGGCCATTCCATGCATCCACCACCCTTCTCTGTAAAGCAATATTTCCTAAGATTATTTCCAAATTTTCCCTTTTCACCCTCATCTCATGACCTTCATTCTAGAGTCTCCTTTCAGTTGAAAGAGGCTAACCTCCTGTGCATGGAAACCTTAGAGATATTTAAATGTCTTTATCATATTTCCCCATCTTGCCTTGCCTCTAGGGTATACGTTTGGATTTTTAAGTCTATACCCATATGCTTTAGCATGAAGACTTCTGATCATTTTAGTAGCCACCCTCTGAACTGATTCAATTCGCTTTATATCCTTTTGAAGGTGCGGTCTCCAGCATTGTACACAGTAATCCAAATGAGGTTGCACCAGAGATTTATATAGAGGTAATATTATCATCCTTTTTCTGCTGCCCATTCTTCTTCCTATGCAACTAAGCACCTTTCTGGCTTTTGCTGTCACTTTAAGTTTGGCCACCTTAAGGTTATCAATCAGCCCCTGATCCTGCTCTTCTTTGTGGTTAGAATTTCACCCCCATTACTGTACCTCTGCCTTGGGTTTTTGCATCATAAATGCATTACTCTGCATTTCTTAGAATTAAATCTTAGCTGCCAACCCTAGACCATTCCTCAAGCTCCATATACTCTAGGATTTCCTCAAAGTGAGCATATTGCAATGGCACATTTTAGTTGATTGCCTCTCAGGTGGCAACTTATGAAAAACAGAAATATAAAAATCTTTTTAATCAATAAAGAAAGGGCTAGTGGTTAGAGCAGTGGGCTGCAAACCAGGGAAGCCAGGGTTCAAATCCCATTGCCACTCTTTGCAACCTTGGGTACGCCACTTCATCCTCCAGAGGTTCAGCGTACAAACTCAGGGTCAGGTTTACTAAAGCTTTTCTCCCGTTCTGAGACTATAGGGGAAAAAAAAATATTAGGAAATCAGGCTCTTAGATTCTAAGCCCTTAGAAGACAAGGAAATACCTAGGATACCTGATTGTAATCTGCTTTGAAGTGGCTGACCAGTCATGAAAGGTGGAATATAAATTAAAAAAATAATTTTGTTAAAAAAATACAGTACTAAACTGCTCATTCATTCTCCCATTTCATACTGCTGCAGCCATCCTTCTAGTCCCAGTCCCCCCCCCCCCCCCCCCCCGCCAGCTCCTGTTGGTTTTCTCTTCTTTCTTCCTTCCAAAGCTAATTTCTTCTAAGGTCTTCCCCTCCCTCACGTCATACTGCTGCTAGCCCTGTTCACCTCCACCCTCTGTCGCTGCCCCTCTTATACAGCCTACCTCCAATTCCATGCTATGAAACAGGCATACAGGGGCCCCAAGGCAGAAACTAAGGCATGGGCCTTGTCAGTGTCAGACATGGCTGAAGCCCTGCCTTCAACAATAACACTTATCTTTGCCAGGGGGCACCTTGTGGTGCTGGGGCTCCAAGCAATTGGTCTGCTTGTCCTGCAGTCAGAGCACTGACCACCTTCCTTTGCCGCTGTAAGTGAGGCTTCCCTGAACCAGCCCCTGCTGCCTGCCGTAGATGAACCAGTACTCAAAAAAACACTGCCTCCTGTCTCCCTTTTTCCTGCAGGAGGTTTCTCAGAGTCAAAACACTCACACTCACCTCACAGTGCTGTGAGATTACTTTCACCCAGCAACAGGATACACAGAGATAGCAATTCACAAGGAAAACAGGAAATGACTGCAGAATGCTTTTGCTGGCCAGATACTAGCAAATCAACAAAAAGTATTAAAGAAAAGTCAGATTCCAGGTAAATCAGCAACAAGAGACAATCTCGAAAAAAAAATTCCCTTTTCAATACTATAGATTTTTTTCTTATTAGCCATTTTACATAGAATTTATTTTTCTACTTTCTCGTTGTGCATTATTTTTTGAGAGTTGAACCAAGTCCATGGGTATTGCAAGATAAGCTGGGCAGTTCTGACGCATGGCCTCTCTTATCAGCGGCCTGTTAATGAGGTATAAAAGAGAGGGGGAGGGGAAGCTGTGATTTTGTGAACCTTGCAAAAAACAACAAGAGCCTGTAGCAATGCCACAGCTCATAACTTACAATCTTTGTACAAGAGCAGTGAAATCAGTACACACTATGCTGTTTTAAGCATGCGCTCCTATTTGTAAAACTCAAAGTCAGCCCCTAGTTCTAGCTTTGAATTTTCACATCTTTGCACTAGGGTCATATCCATGCTCCACCCAGCAACACTGACCACCACCTGTTCCCACCCTAATTTCTCCCACCACACAGCCAGCGAGGCCCCCTATGAGTTCAGTCAGATGCAGACTTTCCTGCCAGCTGCCTCTTCCGATTCCAGGGCAGGAATGTTATCAGCAAGGAATGCAGGAATGCTGCCAGCCACGTTGGCAACGCCTGGGAGCAGCTCCTGACCTTCACAAGGTGAGACCGCCTACAAGAACAGAAGAGCTGGAAGGTGGGGCGAGGGTGCCAAAACCAGAATATACACTTTCAGAATTCACCAATGCTTTAGCACACGGATAGCTATTTGGGCAATCTCCTGGCCCATGGAGGGTCTAGTCCCAGCCCCTACCATTGACTATTTCAAGCAATACAATTTAATTTAAAAATAAAAAGTTGAAGGTTTCTTGTCCCATAGTAAATGACCATAGATAAAGACCAAAATAACCCATCCAACCTAATTCATTGGTGCTGTTATGTTTTTTTTTTTTATGAATGTTATGCTGTTGTAGCTTTGTACACTGCTTTGTTTAGAGCCATAATTTGTAAAATAAATGTATAAATGAAATGAAATAGGTTTCACCACGATTTCAAAACATCTTATTTCACTGACAGCAGGAAGGTGCTCCAGGATGAGCAGGGTGGTCTGGACTAGCTTCTGCTGTCTCCATATCTTACAGATGCTGTAGCCAGCCTTCAACCATGGACTCATCTCCTCGGGATATTTTTGCAAGCGCCCCTCCATTCTACCACAGCTGGACTCACCACCAGAAGCCACAGAGACTACTCAAGCACACTCTATGCCAGGAGCATACAAACTAGTCCTGCTTCTTAGGGGGCACCCTGGCTCTTGATCAGATTTATTTGATCAGAGACTGAAAAACCAGACCCGTTTGCAACCTTCAAGGGCCCCTCTGCCCTACAGCTGTTCTAAATAATTTCAGTCTCTGGGGTACCTGCCTAGTGCGACACGATGCACACTTCATATTTACAGGGCCAGTTTTCTATTGGCCACCTCTCTCATCTCCACCAAAAAAAAAAAGAGAAATTACTACTTACCTGATAATTTCCTTTCCTTTAAGGAAGACAGGCCAATCCACACCAGTGGGTTATGCACTCCAACAAGCAGATGGAGACGGAGTAAAGCTGACTCGCTGATGTTACCGACATATAGCCCTGCCCTGACATCAGCGCACCAGTACCTCTAGAAAAACCAAACTGTGGACAAACTGATTATACTTGAACACGACTATTAACAGTCAACCGCTCATGCTTCCTAGCACCTGGGAAACACTGAGCTCAGCAAAAAAGGTAACCAACTAATCTTAGGGACTGGTTATGTCACTTACCAGTCCTTCAAACGAATTAATAGAAATAACACTCATTGTCCCTAAATAAAAAGGACAAGCTAAGTAGGTGCATGCCGCTTACACCATTGCACTCACCAGAAGGAAGCTGGAGAACAGTCCTGTATTGACCTGCATTACCGACTGCCCAGAATATGGCTGCTGCCAAAAGTAACCACATGCCCGGCCGCTGCAAACAGAAACCACGAGATACTCACTCTTTTTTTTTTTTTTTTTTAAATAAACTTTACACAAACTTGAGCAACCTAGCTCCAGCTATATGCAAGAAAAAGGATACTTCCCTGCTCCTCCAGGTGGCAGGGGGGGCCCAAGGTTGCCTCATGGGGGATGAGGGATCTGGACCATCAGATGTTCATCCCACAGACTTTAAGATCACGCTTCCAAAAAGGGTCACCACGCCCTTGCTCATCCACCTCAAACCAGCGGGGATGGTCCCACCAGGATCTCACAACTCCCTGGGAGGATCCAGAAATCTTTGTGTCTTATTACTTTTTTTTTTTTACTACTCCAGACTTCAGGTTTTACACCATCTACCATCTGCTGGAGACAGAGAAACACTGAAGGACTGCAGGTGGCACACTAGGTTATATACAGTGTCAGCAAAACCTTCTCTGTCTCCATCTGCTAGCAGGGATGCAAAACCCAGGAGTCTGGATTAATCTGGGTATGAACAGGAAAAGGTAAGTAGTAATTTCTCCTTCCTTTGCACTCAGGCAAGCCAATCCCCACTAGTGGAATGTACCAAAGCTACTCCCGAAAAGGGCGGGAGGCTGCCCATGGTCCTGTCAACACCACACGTGTGAAAGCTGTGTTCTCCTGAGCCTGAATGTCCAAGCAGTAATGGTTGGAAAAAGTGTGTAAGGAGGACCATGTTGCCGCTCAGCAAATCTCGACAGGAGCCAACAACCGAAGCTCCCCACATGAAAACCCCTGAGTCCTAGTGGAATGTCTAGGTAATGAGGCATCTGCATCCACAGAGGCTGCCGTGATGACTTCTTTTACCCAACGGGCTAGAGTTGCTCCTGTCACCAGTTCTCCTTGTTTACCTCCACCATGGAGCACAAACAGTCGATCAGGCTTCCTGAAAGAGCTAGTAATCTTCAAGTACCGCACCAGATGCCGCTTGACATCCAAGGCAATCAACAGATAATAATCATGCTCATCTCTATTCCTGTCCAGTGTGGGCAGGGAAATAGTCTGATTCAAATTAAACTCCAAAACCACTTTTGGCAAAAAGGAAGGTAGTTCTAAAGTGGACCACCCCCAGAGTCATTCGCAGAAACGGCTCACAGCAAGAAACAGATTGCGGCTTGGAGACCTGTCGTACCAAAAAGACTACTACCAGAAAAACTGTTTTCAAGGTGAGCAGCCACAAAGAGAGATCATGCAGTGGCCAAAATGTAGGACCCACCAAAAATGCAAGACCAGATTAAGGTCCCAAAGAGGCACTGGTAGCCGCAAGGGAGAACGAGGATGCTTAACTCCCTTCAAAATCCTGGACATATCTGGATGGGAAGATAAGAGTCCATCACTGACCTGCCCCATAGCAAGCAAGAGCTGCTACATGCACTTTCAGAGTGTTTAAGGCCAAGCCTTTAACCAAACTTTCCTGCAAAAATTCCAATATCAGTGGAATTTCAAATTTAAGAGGGTGAGAATTTCACTCCTCACACCTGCTCTCGAACACTCTCCAAACCCTAACATAAGCTAGACATGTAGAAAATTTCCTGGCCCGAAGCAAAGTGGAAATCACTGCAGAAGAATAACCACATTTCAGCAACCGAGCCCTCTCAAGGGCCAAACCGTAAGACAAAACCCAACCCAGATTGTCATGCAGTATGGGCCCCTGATACAATAGGTCCTTCCTGAGTGGTAGTCTGAGAGGACTTCCACCAGTAGCCTCTGAAGATCGGCATACCACAAGCAACCCCCACAAGGGAGATGCATGTCCACCATCTGCTGGAGATGGAGAATACAGGTGGGATGATGTCGGGGCAGTGCTGTATGTCAGTGATGTCAGTTTCCATCTGCTGGTAGGAGTGCATAACCCACTGGTGTGGATTGGCTTGCCTGAGTGCAGAGGACGTGTGTATTGTCAGCATACAAGCAGTGAGTTTACAAATTGCTAGCAGGAGCATGATGATACAAGGCATATACAAGGCATTTAGGGGCAACTTCTGCATAGTGGCCAGATTGCATCCTTGCATCATCCTTCCTCAGTAATCGTTAAACAGCTCTGCAGAATTAAAAAATATATAAACACACAAGATAGAAACACAACAAGGTGCAGCCTCTTTTCTTTTAACGTCAAAGACAGCAGGATCTTACCAGAGCAAAATGGACATTGAAGTCTGAGAGTCAACAGAACCTTCTTGCTGGTGGTACCCATATTATACTAAACAAGTAACTACAGAACCTGAAATATAATTCACCTTGACTTTAGATTTGGAAAAGGGCAAGTAATTTAATCTAAAATCCAAATCCACACTGTCCATCACAATGGATTCAGGGATTCTGTATTATTGTATTACATGTCCATAAAGGAGATGATATAAGTTACAGTGCACTTGTATGATCAGGCTATGCCAGGGAGCTCTTACCTGCAATGTTCTCTCTCTGTTAATTGTGTTTTTGCTGTGTGAGAAATGTTAATTTGATGTGTCTTCCCCTACATTCCAAGACACTTGCTTGAAACCTTGTTGTGCTCATTGATGTCAGGAGAGATCACATTAGCAGACATCTGTCCTTCACCAAGAGACTCGCGTGCCTCGCCTCCATGTCATGGCAGTCCCTCACCCCCCATGGACCTGCTACACATTTTCCATAGAGTTAGACGCTCTGTAGTTTGCAATAAGTGGTTGCCCTATGCTGCCTCGTATTGGAGTCAGCGATATTAGGAACTATGCTGTTGTAGAGTCTTGTAGGAATGCTGAGGACAAAAATAAAAAAAGAGAGACAGGATGTGAAGAACAATATAAGCATTGGATCCCATCAGGCAAAGCAAGGAGACCACAGCTATGATTTAAGTACTTGGGTATCAGTCTACATGAGTGGAAATATCTACTACGAGTGCACCAAAATGTCAAACTTGAAACTCTTTAAACTGCTTATTTGCATTGCCTCAGTAAACAGCACTCTTGGCAACTAGTATTACAAAGGCATCTTAATGGTTTACAATGGGAAGATCACCACCCTGTGCTGCATGACCCAACCCAATACCAGTCTGTGTGTGATATCATTAGTGATACTTACTATACTTCCTCAGAGGAACCTGCAAATTAATGGGCCTTTTGCAAAAAAAATTCTAAATTCCAAAGTAAAATCATCCTGCTAAACACCAGCCCCTGCCAAATGTACTTGTGAAATACCAAATGAACCACGCACCCGCTTTTATATTATTTTCTGGTCCCAACAGTTTCCTCATTCTCTTTTTGGACTTCCAGGTCAATCAGAACCTGTCCCTCTTGGGGATTCACCATAACCGCGAAAGTCCTTGCATCATCTCTCTCCAAAGCCTAATGTGGACCCCAAGTCTAGCCTCTAGCTGTCACCACTGAGTAATAGCTGAGACCTCTATCCCCCTCCCCCCCCATCCCCTAGAGGCTGAGAGTATTGCATCCTCAGCCCTGGCCATCTTGAGAAGCAGAAACCTGACCCGGGATTCACTAGGCTATCAGGGCAGCCCCTGATGTACGTTTTTAAATCAAGAACTTAAGAACCTAATTTGTTTTCAGCACAGAGACTGTCCAACAGTTTTGCTCATTTTTATTTAAGATTTTCACTCTAATGTAACATGGTACATCCCAGGGTTATAAAATGAATTGGAGCAAGGTTTCCAAGGGCCAACAAATGTCCATTCTAGGAACTGCAGGGCAAGAATAAGTGCAGGCAGGCCCCAAGGAATAGGTGTCCTGACCCTGCATGAGACCAGAGGAGACAGAAGATGACTCAGCCCAGAGTGGCCTGACTTCTCCTAGGACTGGAAGATGTGGCAACAGGGAGCTTGATCCAGCAGAGTAGGCTGAGGTGGTGGTGGCAGCAGGCACACCAACCTGTCATCAGACCCGGAGCTAGTGGCAGAAGACAGCTCAGACAAGCATGGGGCCAGTGGAGCAGGTGGCACAAGGCATGACCCCATGTGGGTCTCTGAGGAGAGTGCAGTGGTTTGCAGATGGAACACAGGAGCAGAAAAAGACACATGAAGGTAATTCATGGACCCGAGCAGAACATGTAGGAAGAGAAGCATCACAAGAAGGACCCGAAGGAGGAAAGAAAACAGGGAGACTGAAGTGAGGTGAGAAAAATAATCTACGAGAGAGAAGTAGTAGAGTGTTAAAGCCAGTTACTACTGTGTAGGCCTGCAGATAGATGCAGTTACACCTACATAGTGATTTATGGTATCATCACATGCAGCAAAAAAATGGTGAGTCAATTTGCCTTCCTTCCCCCTACCAGCAATCACATGGTGAACAAAAAAAAAAAAAAAAGCTAAGTTTTCCAGGTCGGTATAGAGGGGTGGAAAGGTGGGGGTAAATCAGTGTAATGATGGGTCACAGGAAACAGTTCCCATAGCTACTGTTTTCCATTTCAAGCACTGGTCTGGCCTCAGCCTTCTTCCCTCAGTAGGTGGCTCATCATATGATATTCTGGACACTGCAGGAAATCACACTGTATCTTCACACACTGACTGGGACAGAGAGGCAGAATCTCCTCGGAGACATCCACAAGAACGGCTTGGTGATTTCAGGGCTTTTGACTCATTTTCTTCAGTGTTTTATTCAGCTGTTAAGTGGCAATAAATAGAAAGGAGGGAAAACGTTAAAAATCAGTAAGCAAAAGGACACTTCTTTTGTACTTGTTGACTATGCGATAGTTCTGTCTAATAAACATTATTAAAAAAAGAAATAATAATAATCAATACACAGTCTGTTTCAGAGGACACTGAAAAAAACTCCTGCAGGCAACTGCTATAAGAATCCACATAGAGGACTGCTCCCAAGCAAAGAAAACCCACTCACATCCATGGACCTACCATTTTTCAGTGAAAAGTACAAAAACCCAGAGCTCTTACTAGACACCCATTTGGTCCCTTCTTGCATCACTGGACTTCTTACTTTCAGGCCGATGCAATATCGGGTGCTCAGGTCAGCGTGCCACTAAACGCGTGGTTGGATGAGCGTTTTGGACGCATTAGACTTACGCTCGATGCAATACCGGGATTAGCGCATCTAAACCAGTGTGTAGCTAATAGCACTCATCATGTGTAAATTCCATGCGGATGAGGCAATTAGCTATTATCCCGCGATTAAAAAATGTCTCTCGCGGACTGTAATGCAGACTGTAATGCAGCAAATTTAACGACAGCCTGAGAGCTGGCGTTAAGGCATGCCGCGCTCGAGGCAAAACCAAAAAAAAACCAAAACAAA
Source organism: Rhinatrema bivittatum (assembly GCF_901001135.1). Taxonomy (NCBI): domain Eukaryota; kingdom Metazoa; phylum Chordata; class Amphibia; order Gymnophiona; family Rhinatrematidae; genus Rhinatrema; species Rhinatrema bivittatum. Next base: position 413,665,776 of record NC_042616.1, on the reverse strand, counting down.
AATTCTTCTTTCTGTGGTTTCTCCTAAAAGTATCATCACGAAACAAAAGTAGGAGGAACCACAGAAAACAGAATTGTGCAAAAAAATAAAAAGTCTTTGGAAAAAAAAAAATTGGTAATGAGCGTCTGTTTTCCTAACCTGCACTGACAGCCACGTCTCCTGGAAGCCTGATCCCGAGGAGGCGCTAGGGATGCACAATTTCCCCTCGCGCCTCCTTTTTAACGCAGCGGCTCATTAGCCCTACTGCACTGCGCGCCCGGGAGAGGAAAGCGGGTTAGGAAAGCGGGTGCCGATATTGCATCAGCCTGTTTATGTGACAATTGCTTGAACTACTGCTCCTCTCGATACTTGGGGGTCCGCGAACACAGAGCAGCTGGATACTCACCTCTTCAAATTTGTGGATCTGCCGAATGAAGAAGTCTCCATAACGCCGAGCAACTTTGGTGTCTGCGATGTGGATCATATCCTGCCAACAGAGAAGGGAGGGTGGAAGGGTTAATGGGCCCTGCCACAGTACGAGACACGACCAAGCTCTGCTGACGGGTGCTCCTCGCCAGCCACTCCCAGCAGAAATCTGTCTCTGTACCAGCTCGCTGCAGCAATAGGGATATGGGGGGGTGGGGGGGGAAGACTCACCTTATCGATGAAGAAATCCACCTCGGATGCAGACTGGAACTCTCCGTCCAGGGCTGAGATGCCACTGGTCCACACCAGGTTCTTCATCTTGTGTTTGAAGACAAGCAGCTGGATGCGGAACTCCTGCTCAGTGAGGTCCAGGAAGCCGGCAAGCTTGGCTACAGGCATGGTGGTGTAGAGCTTCAGGAAGCTGTAAATAAGAGGCAGCATGGGAGCCACTGTGGGGGAAGTTTCTTCCACTGGCAGTTATCACCTGCGTACCAGGGCTATGCATAGGCCAACACATCTTATTACCTCAAGAGAGACCGGACTTTCTGAACTTACTACAAGTCATGCATTTTTTCCCCACTGCCTGTCACTTTCTGATCATTCGAACAAAAATGACCTCTTCCCTTCCCCTTTACACTATCACTGGAATGCATTTTATTATTCACTTGTACTTTCCGGCAAGGTCATTTTTTTGTTCATTCTGTTTGAACCTGAAGAAAGGAGCAGTGGCTCTCAAAAGTTAGTAAAGAGGGCAATTTTCAAAGACATTTCTGCAAATGAGACACTGCTTCACCCTTAGAAGTGGGCTCTTTGACAACTACCCACTCTGCATGGGGATAAAAACTGCATGCATAATGCCACCATGTGCGTAATTTTATCCAGGCTGAACGTGGGGGGTTGGGGTGGGGGGTAAGGGTTTGCAAGCATATACAGTTTTACATTTTTTCAAAAGCATGTGTGTAACTTTCCCTGGAAAAAGTATCCACATGAAAAAGGAGGTGCAGAGTTGTGAGGGTGATTTTTAGTCTGCAAAAAGCCAAGACAATGATACAATCTAGGAGGTGATATTCCAAGCACGAAAGAAAAGCGAGATCTGGGGACGATTGCATCTGAAGATCTTAAGGTGGCTAAACAGGTGGATAAAGCGACAGTAAAAGCCAAAAATGCTTGGCAGTATAAGAATAGTCAGCAGAAAAATGGAGGTGCTGTTGCCCCTGTAAAGGTCCTGGTGAGACCTCTCTTGGAATAGTGTGTACAATTCTGGTCTATTTATTGATATTTCACTTTTTGGCACTTCATAATGGATTATATTCAGAGACTGTAAGTCTTTCCCTGTCCCCAGAGGGTTCACAATCTAAAGTTTTTACCTGAGGCAGTGGAGGGTGAAGTGACTTGTCCAAGGTCGCAAACAGTGGCAATGGGATTTGAACCCTGAATTCCCTGGTTCTTAGCCCTCTGTTCCAAACACTAGACTACTCCTCTGGAGCCCGCATCTTCAAAGGATATAAACAGGATGGAGTCGGTCCAGAAGATGGCTACTAATATGGTCCGTGGTCTTTGTTTTAAAATATATGGAGACAGACAAAGATCTAAAATATGTATACCCTAGAGGAAAGGTGGCAGAGACATTCAAATATCTCAGAGGGTTTCCATGCACAGGAGGTGAGCCTTTTTCAATGGAAAGGAAGCTCTACAACGAGGGGTCATGAGATAAGGCTGAAAGGGGGTAGACTCAGAAGTAATCCAAGGAAGTATTTCTTTACAGAAAGGATAGTGGATGCATGGAACAGCCTTCCCATGGAGGTGATGAAGACAAGAACAGTATCTGAATTCAAGAAAGCATGGGACAAGCACAGGAGTAGGGAACGTAGAGATGAGCAGTTAGTGGGAATAGGCAAACTTTATAAGGTCGTATGCTCTTTTTTTTTTGCCATCATTTATCTGTGCTTCAACGGGAAAGTTTTCTCTCTGAAAATTGGTGCAGAGTCCATGCATAAAATACCCAGTGACTTTGCACTTTTGTAGGCAATTTGAAAATTGCCCTCAAAATGCATTAGGTCAGTCCAATAAAAAGGTATCACACCTTATATTCTTTTTTGGCTGTTAACCTTTTTTTTCCCTCAGTAGGATAATCAAGCCACCGGAGAGGGAAATCATTCTTGCTATCACTTTATTTCCAGTTACAGCGACAGCGCTACCCAGTTAATGCAAAATAATGAACTTGGTTTTCTATCTGCTTCTTGAACCCCTGGAGGTCCTTGTTAAAACCTCCCTGCTGGGAGATTATTCTCCTACTGGCTGCTCCCCAGTCCTCCTTCACATATTGTGGGACAGGAGGAGGGATCAACACAGTAGCCCTGGGATTGTACAGCAGTGGCAGGGAGTGTGAGGGCACGGTGGGAAGCACCTCAGATACCTGAATTTTTCCAGGGAATTTAACATTGATCAGATGACTTGCTTTGTTGTAACCAGTGAGGGAATGACTGTAAAGCAGTGGTACTGCAGAAAGCAGACGAGCATCTGCATGGACAGCAGGCATGCAAAGGAGTACTACAGAGGCTACGCTTCAGTACAAACACCAGCTGCGGGACTGGTTATTTTGAATCTGCTTCAGGGAGAAATATGTGTTGTGGGCATTTTTCTATTGCCAGCCCCATTTCTTCCCCACCAAAAATGCAAATGTTTGTATTATCTGTACCTGAATCCCTTCATATCTCTTCTGCATTAGCCAGTGCACCTTAATATCAATGACATACAGCGGGATTTCAGTTAAAACTAACCAAGAAGAGCCTATGGCAAGCTTTCCTGACTAGAACCTAGCCCTCAGAAAGGGAGGATTCCTGTGCCATAAAAAGCCACATCACTGAATCTGACAGGCGTCGCTTATCACTTACCTGATAATTTTGTTTTCCTTAGTGTAGACAGATGGACTCAGGACCAATGGGTTATGTGCTCCCCTGCCAGCAGATGGAGACAGAGTCAGGTTTCAAAGCTGACGTGGCCCTAGATATACCCCTGCAGTGACCTCAGCCCTTCAGGATTCTCTTCAAAAGCCACTTGTACACACTAGTGAAAAAAACATGATTAAAAACAGATAACCATAACTGTACTCAACCAAGCATAAACACTGAACCCCAGTTAGATTATAAATGTCCTGATCTAGGGACCCGATAACTGTTTACCCATAATCTCTTAGAATCGACATTCACTCCATGACCGAATCCTTGGCATCGTTCTTGGGCAGCTGGGGGCGGGATGCCGAGTCCATCTGTCTACACTAAGGAAAACAAAATCATCAGGTAAGTAATTTCTTCATTTCCTAGCGTGTAGCCAGATGGACCCAGGACCAATGGGATGTACAAAAGCTACCCCCGATAGGGGTGGAGGCTGACAGTAAAAGATCTTTTTGACATGACCGCAGGTACATTTTTATTCATTTGAGCACCTTCAAGAGAAATTAGGATTGCGTCCGTGCCATTTTTTTTAATATATGCCCAATTACGGGCTTTCTGTCACAAATTGTTGAAAGGGGTGGAGGGAACATTAATAAATCCCACATATAATATCCTGCTTAAATTGTTTATGGTGAGACAAGGCTCACTCTCTCATTTGTACATCTTTCATAAATCATCAATATAATACCCCATTTATGATAACCTACTGGAAAAATGGCAACCTGATATTCAGGAAGAGGTAGACTCCCAGATGCTTAGAGATTGTTATTTGTCTATATATAAAATTACTAATAACGTAAATCTAAGAGAGATGCAAGCGAGAATTTTTCACAGGGTGGTGTATTCTCCCTTGAGGGCAAACCGAATGGGTATAACAACATCTGGTGAATGTAAGAAATGTCAGTTTCAACAGGCCTCTCTAATACATTGTTTATGGTCCTGTCAGGAAATCCAGGAATTTTGGGAAATGGTATGGAAACAGTTGTCTGATATATTTCATATGGATACAATGTGGTCATGCTCATTTTGTATACTTAACAATGATAATGGAGATGTTTCTATTAACAATGACAATATTTGGTTTTTTTTTTCCAAAGCTTGTCCGATTGTCCAAAAATGCTTATTGTTGCACTGGTTAAAACCTGGGCCCCCTACAGGGAGTATGTGGACCTCTTTAATGAGAAGTTTACCAGATGGAATTTGGCTCTTTATACTCTTTGTTTACCTGGAAGAAGCAGCTTTTTTTTTTTTTTTTTTTTTAAGAGATACTTGGTTTCCCTTTTATCAGTCTTTATCAAGCTTGGTCCAAAAGCTGTTTCCCTTGGAAAATCCCCAAGAGTAGGGTTTCAAGTTTTCAAGTCTAATTGGCTGAGAATTCACAAGTTATGTTACCTATAGTGTAAATGTAAGCAGGCATCAGTGGGAGGGGGGGATGGGAAGGGTTAAAGGGGAAAACGGGATTGCAGTGGCTCAGTTTTGTAAACTATGTTGATGACTAATATCTTGTAAGTTGTTTGTACACTGCCATTCCTCAATAAAAATGTTATTGGGGGGAAAAAAACCCAACAACAACGCCCTTGCAAAGGCTGCATCTTGTACACCCAGGCGACAGAACCTGAAGAAGGTGTGCAAGGACCACCATGTCGCCGCTCAGCAGATATTGACGGGGGATAGCAGTCTAACTTCCGCCCATGAAACTGCCTGAGCCCTGGTGGAATGAGCTTTAACCTAAGAAGGTAATGGCTTTCCTGCCTCCACATAGGCTCCCATGACCACTTCCTTAATCTAGCGAGCTATGGTAGCCCACGAAGCTGTTTGTCCTGCTTCCTTCCACCGTGAAGGACAAACAGGCAGTCTTATCTTTCAGACCGGTTCTGAAACTTCCAGATACCACACCAAAAAATCTACAGACATTCAAATAAAGTGGAGGAGTAGCCCAGTGGTTAGAGCAGTGGGCTATGAACCAGGAGACCAGGGTTCGAGTCCTCCTGTCATACCTTGGGCAAGTCACTTTACCCTCCATTGCCTCAGGTACAAACTTAGATTACAAGCCCTCTGGGAATAGGGAAATACCTACAGTACCTGAATGTAATCCACTTTGAAGCACTGAAAAAAAAGTGTGAAAAGCGGAATATAAAATAAATAATTAATAATGGAGGCGGCAGTATTCCTCCATGTCTCTGTGCTTATGTAGGGAAGGAAATGAAACGGACTGATTCAAATGAAACTCCAAGACTACCATGGGCAAGAAGAATGGAATAGTATGAAGCTATAACGCTCCTGGAGTCATCTGGAGGAACGGTTCCCGACAATGACTGCAGTTCAGAGATGCGATACATTGAGCATATAGCCACCAGGATCGCCAATTTCAAGGTTAATAAACGCAAGGAAAGACCGTACAGTGGCCGAAAGGAGGGCCCTGCCATAAATTCCAATACTAGATTAAGAGAATCTTGTGGGTGGCCGAAGGTGCTTTACCCCTTTCAGAAAACAGGCCAAGTACAGGGAGGTTCCGTTCACCTCGCCCCTGAAACATGAGAGAGCCGCTACCTGCACCTTCAAGGAGTTAAGGGCCAAAGCTTTATTCAAGCTGTCCTGCAAAAATTTCAGAATAAGTGGGATTTTGACCAGCCGAAGAGGGTAGACCGTGTACCTCGCACCAGGCCTCAAATACTCTCCAGATACGCTTCATCAAGCGAGCCCTCTCAAAGGCAAGACTGTAAGACAGAATAGAGTTGGATCCTCGTGAAGGACCGGTCCCGCTGTAGCAGGTCCCTGTGTGGTGGGAGGTACAGGCAGCCTCCACCAGGAGTCTCCGCATGTCCGCATGCCATGGACACCTGGGCCAATCTAGAGCTACTAGGAGGGACTAATCCAATGTGGTCATTCTGTGAATGATCCTGCCCAGCAGGCCACGGAGGGAAGGCATATAGCAACTCTTCTTCCGGTCAGGTCTGAACGAACACGTCAATCCCCACGGACCATGCATCTCTTCTGTGACTGAAGAATCGGGGAACCTTTGCATTGTGAGATGTGGCCAGCAGGTCAAGAGACGTGAGGCCCCAGCGAGCTACTATCAGTTGGACAGCTTCGGCCGACAACACCCACTCTCCTGGATCCAGACTCTCTGTGCTTATAAAGTCTGCTCTGACATTGTCTTTTCCTGTGATGTGTGAAGTTGAGCTTGTCTGTAAATGTATTTCCGCCCATTCCATAAGGAGGTCTATATCTCCTGAGACACCTGCTGGCTCTTGGTTCCTCTCTGGCATTTGGTGTAGACTACAGTCATTGCGTTGTCTGACATTTTGCAGACTGCTTGACCCTGGAGTCTGTAGCTGAATTGCAAGCACGCCAGCCTCACTGCCCAAGCTTCCAGGCAATTGATGTTCCAGAGGCCTTCTTCCTCCGGCCAACGTCTCTGGGCCATGAGTTCCTGACAGTGAACTTCCCAGCCCTGGAAATATGCGTCCGTTGTAAGAACCAGCCAGTTCGGGGATGACAAGGGCACCCCATGCTCAGATTAGCCTCCTGCAACCACCACTTGAGGTGAGAGCAGACACCCATACCAGCCGAATAATCTTGAGACTGCAGGTTCCAACGTGACAGCAGCAAGTGATGAAGTGGGCGCTTGTGTGCTCTCGCCCACAGCACTACTTCCAAGGTTGCTGCCATCAAACTGAGAACTTGAAGATAGCTCCACAACTGACGCACCTCGGACATCAACTTCCTTATCCGTGTGGTCGGGAGGAAGACCTTGCCCTGCCTGGTATTCAACCGTCTCCCAGATACTCCAATGACTTAAATACCCAACTGACTTCCTGAAGCAAGGACGTCAATCTGTTGGTCACCCTGAGACATTCTTCCATGGACTTGGCCGGATCAACCAGTCGTCCAAGTACGGGTGTACCAGGATTTCTTCTCTTCTCAATACTGCTGCCATGACCACTATAATCTTGGAAAGAGCAGTGCCCATAACTGATAATGGCGATCCAGTATGGCAAAGCGTCGGAAGCGTTGGTGTTCTTGACGAATTGGAATATGTAAGTAGGCCTTGGATAGGTCCAAGGAGGTTAGGAACTTTCCCGGTTGCATGGCCATTATCATGGAGTGTAAGGTTTCCATGTGGAAATGACTCACTCGTAGGTGGATGGGTGACACTCTTGAGGTCCAGGATGGGGCGAAAGGAACCTTCTTTGTTGGGTATGATTAAATAGATGAAATAACGCCCCGTATTTTCCTGGGACGTAGATACTGGGATTACAGCCCTCATCCTGAGGAGTCTTAAAAGAGTAATCTCCACTGCCTGCTTTTTGTGCTGGGAGTGGCAAGGAGACATCATGAATACGTCTCGAGGAGTGCTGCGAAATTGCAGCGCATATCCTTCTCGTATGGCTTCCAGTATCCACTGTCTGAAGTGATCTCGACCCACCTTTGGTAAAAGAGACAATTGACTCCCAATCTCCTCGTTCCGAAGATGGGTCGGTAAAATTTCATTGGGAGGTTCGGGATGATCCTGAACCTGCCCCTTTCTTGGGCTGTCCACTATGAAAGGACTGAGTTCTTCCAAAGAGCCAAGACTTCTGAAATGTCAAGTTTCTATAGGGGCAGAAATGTTGCGAGCCCCTGGACTGGCCCCTCAAAGGCAAGGGGTGCTGCAACTGCTTCCTCTTATCTTCCAGTAGCTGGGGGACTAGAAATTCACCCCAATTTACTGGCCAGTTTTTCCAATTCATTTCTGAATAGGAGTGATCCTTTAAAGGGCATCTTTGTGAGGTTGGCCTTGGAGGTTGCGTCGCCTGACCAATTCCGCAGCCATAGCTGGCTGCTACCACTGAGGCCACTCCTCTGGCTGAAGTATGGACTAAATCTGAGCCTGCGTCTGTTAAAAAGGCGGCGGCAGGTTCCATAGCTGCTGTGGAGTTCAACCCAGAGTCCTCCACCTCCTGAGAGAGAATTAGGCACAAACGTGCTACCAGGGCACAACAAGAAGCAATCTGTAAAGTCATTGCTACTGCGTCAAAAGCTTGTTTAAGGATAGACTCCAACCATGCACATCCTTTAAGGCCGCTCCTCCCTCCACTGGGATAGCTGTTTGCTTAGGGTCAGGGCAGACCAGTGCATCCACTTTAGGGAAATGCAAATGTTCTCTCACTGCTGGATCCATTGGGTATAGAGCTTTTAACGCCTGGCCTCCTTGCTTCTGGAGCATCCTCTTCCAGGTCAATCAACTCCTGGATGACTTCCAGAATTGGGAAGTAGCAAGAGGCTTTGCGCAAGGAAATCAGAATGGGATTCTTCTTTGGTTCGGTCACAGATTCTGCTCCAGGAACTCCCAGCATTTTCCAAGTCTGGGAAATCAAGGCCAGCAATTCATCTCTATGAAAGAACCGTAAAAAGGTTTAATACAGTTCTAATCCCGGGGGGAATTTCCCTTTCTTCCAAGGGATCTTGCTCTTCGTCTGTGCCATCAGGGTCCCCACTAGTGATACCCTTGGTCAGGTGGGGGATGCCTAGAGTTCTGTCAACAGGAATGGGAGAGGGATAGGGGGCCGGCTGGGGTTCCGTCAAGATAGGGGCAAGTGAGGAAGTAGACTGCACCTGTACAAAAGGCCTATAGTTCCTGAAAACATTCCACCCAAGAAAAGGCTGCTGGGTCCATGCCTAGCCCAGGGGGAACTAAGGTGGGCCCAGCCGAGTTTCCCTCTCCCATTGAAGACCCAGCCAAGGAATTACTCAGAGTACTTCCAGTTAAGGTGGCCATTCCATCATATGAATGGGAGAAGCCAGGCTCAGCAAAGTCCAGGGAGACCAAATCCCCTTGGGCTTCCTCACAGTGCTGACAAGTTGGAATCCAGGTCAGGCTGAGAAGCCCTAATATGACAAGCAGCGCAGAGAGCAAGGAGCTTCTGTATCTTGGCTGCTGGTGCCATTGGCGGTGGTAACTGAGTTTGAATGGCTCATGCTTAAAAATTTATGCGCACAAATTTTGAGCGCCTAGGCAGGGTGCGGCGAGGCACACGCACAGCCCATGTACGCACATAATGTTAGGCGCGCGGCGCATACACAGAGCCATCACACTGCGTGTATCGACTTCCTATGGCGGGCAATATGAGACACACAAAGATGCGTGCAAGATGGCACCGCCGCGGCCTACCATGCAGTGTGCCAACCAAGCTTAAAGCGGGGCCTAGTCCACTTGGGAGCCGCTCGCTCGGAAGCCCACCTCTCTATGCCCCATCGGGAACGACGTCGGTATGGCGCACTGAGCAAGGAAACCCGAGGAAGTCTTACCGAAAAGAAAATTATTTCTCACCTGTTAATTTTCGTTCCTGTAGTACCATGGATCAGTCCAGACGGTGGGTTATGTCTCCCGTCCAGCAGATGGAGTCAGACAAGGCTTTGGAGGGTGCTGACATATAAGCCTGTGCACCCTTTGCAGATCCTCAGTATACAGAATATCAAAGCTAATAGAATCAACTATAAAGAATGGATCAAGTGTAACAATCATCAAACAAATCAATGATGAACAGAACTGTCGCAACAACTTGAACTTGCAAGAAGAACTGTCGGAGAGCCTCAAAGTAACGGAGGCAGAAAACACAGGCACAGTGAAGGTAGAAATTAGATCGAGCAGGCAGAAAATCCCCAAACCCCAATAAACTTAGGGAGGGGCGTCTGGACTGATCCATGGTACTACAGGAACGAAAATTAGCAGGAGAGAAATAATTTTCTTTTCCCTGTTCGTACCAGGATCAGTCCAGACGGTGGGATGTACCAAAGCTTCCCTACATAGGGTAGGCCCCAGTAAGCCCTGCTCGAATAACCCTGTCGCCAAAGTACCCTGAAGTTGACGACTGGATAATGTCTTGCAAAGGTATGCAAAGATTTCCAGGTGGCCGCCCTGCAGATCTCCTGGGAGAAGACTGATTGTCGTTCTGCCCAGGACGCTGCCTGAGAACGGAGTGAATGAGCCTTGACCCCCAGAGGAGGTGTGCGACCCACCCCAATGTATGCAGCCATGATAACCTCTTTGATCCATCGAGCAATCGTAGTCTTGATAGCCCTAGAGCCCTTCCTCGGTCCGGACCAAAGGACAAACAAATGGTCCGAAACTCAAAAGTCGTTGGTCGCCTCCAAGTAGCGGATCAGAGTGCGCTTGACATCCAGATGACGGAGGGTCCGCGACTCGTCCGCAGGAAAGAACAGGAGTTCTATTGATTGATTCAGGTGAAACGCCGAGACCACTTTGGGTAGAAATGAAGGGACTGTCCCGCAAGGAAACACCCGAATCTGTGAAACGTAGATAAGGTTCTCTGCATGAAAGTGCTTGCAGCTCAGACACTCTGCGTGCAGACGAGATGGCCACCAGGAAGACCGCCTTAAGAGTGAGGTCCTTAAGGGTGGCGCCCCGGATTGGTTCAAAACGAGGCCCCGCCAGGATTTTGAGTACCAAGTTAAGGTTCCATGAAGGACAGGGATCCTGGACCGGCAGCCGAAGATGCTTCGCCCCTCGAAGGAAACGGGCAATGTCCGGGTGAGATGAAAGGACAGAGTGTGTGGACGACGGCACTAAGGAGCTCAGAGCAGATACCTGTACATGCAAGGAGTTGTAGGCGAGTCCCTTATCGAGACCATCTTGAAGGAACGCGAGAATCTGAGGAACCGAGGCCATTCTGGGTCGAGCGTCGTGAGAGGCGCATCAGCATTCGAACACTTTTCAGACTCTCAAATAGGCAACTGAGGTTGAAGTCTTCCGTGCCTTAGGAAGAGTCATGATTACTGCATCCAGATATCCTTTGCGTTGAAGTCGTCGCCTTTCAAAAGCCAGGCCGCAAGACAGAAGCGTTCTGCCTGGTCGAAAAATACGGGTCCCTGGTGCAGGAGACACGGAAGGTGGCTGAGGCGTAGAGGACCATCTAGAGCAAGGTTGACAAAGTCCGCGAACCAAGGATGTCTCAGCCATTCAGGAGCTACCAGGATGACTAGACCCTGGTGGTGTTGTATCTTTCGAAGTACCTTTCCCACTAGCGGCCACGGAGGGAAGACATAGTAGGAGGTGCGGCGGCCAGGGGAGCACCAGAGCGTCCATGCCTTCTGCACCGTGCTCCCTCCTGCGACTGAAGAAACGCGGAGCCTTAGAGTTGAGGCGAGTGGCCATGAGGTCCATCTGAGGTGTGCCCCAGCACACCAAAATGGCCGCCGTTCTCGTGTGAAGCGAGAACGGGGCTGGCCCATGCTCCCGAAGGCGTGCTGACTTGCGCCCCGAAGAACGGCCTAATGGCTGAGAGGTGCCCTCCCCACCAGGGAGGCACCTCGTGCACACACCCTCGCGGGAGAGCCGTGATCCCGGCTCCCCGCACGCCGAACACCGCGCCGATTGCGGCGTGCTCGGCGGGGGATGGAGGCTGCGCCGCTGATAACCAGAGAGTGATGGTGCCGCAGGGGGTGGGCGGGAAAACGCGTCCGCTAGCCCTGCCAACCCAAGAAGTAAACAGCAGAGGAATATAACCTCTCTGCTGAGGCGGTCCCGTGGAATGCGCCTCACGGGACTGCGGGTTGGGCCGCGGCAAGGGGGGGAGAGGTTGAAACCTCCAACATCCACCCCCTAATCCAGGAACGTTGAAATCTCAAGGGAATCTGAAAAATCCAAACGCTGAAACTGAAACTACAAGGAATCACTTACCCTGGGAGAGAAGACAGATATAGAGGTAAGGAGGCAAGACAGCACTGCCTGCAAGTGCATGTAACTCCAAACCCCTTATAAACTTAGTTGGGTTTTTTTGTTTTTTTTTAAACTTGATCCAACTTTTTGAAAACTTGAACCAACCACTTGATCCAACCACTAGAGCCAAGAAAATAGAAAGAGGAAAGAGAGGAGTCCTCTGAACAGACGGGAGCAAGGCTCCCCTACTCCTATCTGCTGGAGTCAGGAAGATACTGAGGACCTGCAGAGGATGCACAGGCTTATATGTCAGCATCCTCCGAAGCCTTGTCTGACTCCATCTGCTGGACGGGGGACATAACCCACCGTCTGGACTGATCCTGGTACGTACAAGGGAAACCCCTCTCTCTCTGAAGGTAAGTCTTCTTCCTTCCTTTTTTTTTTTTTTAAACTTACCTGGGCTCAGCGCTTACCAGCTGAGTACAGAGACAGTCTCTGGCTGCAGGGAGAGAGGGCTTTGGCAGTTACCACTGCGCTTGGCTTCCTGCATCTGCTGCCTTTCAGCTGCTCGAGCAGCAAATTCCATGCTGAGAACCGGCTCCCGGACCAAGGCACACCTCTGAGGAATCTTGGAAATCACCTCAGGAATTCTCAATTGGGGGAGGGACCTTTAGGTATCACCGCAGGAGAGCGGGGGCTCAATCTTTTCTCCAATTTAAAAGTAGAATTTATTCTTCCAAAAGGTACAGCAATCCCCGTAGTGAAAAGCATGTGTACATCTGCTGCAGACGGAGAAGTACTGAAGGGCTAAGGTCTCTGCAGGGGTGTATCTAAGGTGACGTCAGCTTTGAAACCAGACTCTGTCTCCATCTGCTGGCAGGGGAGCACAACCCATTGGTCCTGAGTCCATCTGGCTACACGCTAGGAAACTCCTCTTACGAAGGGGACAAGCATTGGAAAGTAGCATCAGCAGTTTAGTCAAAGCAAAAACCACCAAACACAATACAAAAACCCACTGGGTGGTTGTATATTAACAGATACAAAAAGGGGCTGAATTAGTACAAGCTTCAAAATTGTGAGCAGTAGCAACAAGTTTCAAACTTGTGCTAATCCAACTCCTTTTTATGTCTGTTTCTATGCATGCAATACATGTGCGTGTATTTTCTGTGTAAATTAACAGAAAAAATGGAGGAGGACCGGAGACAAGCTCACACAATGCACAGACAGAAGCAGTCCTGGGCTGGATAACGACCTGCGGATGGTGGAGAGTTGGGCTTGCTGCTGCACCTCGTCCGAGAAGACCTTCAGCTGCTGCAGGTAGGGCTCCTTGTGGTAGTTGGGGTGCACATTGTCGTAGTTAGGCACAACTGGTGACAAGAACTTGGGACAAGAGTAACTGAAGAGCTCTTCATATACCTGAGCATCACTGCAAGAAAAAGAAGAGAGACAGCATGGGATGAGGAGAGAGACAGAAAGGCGACTGGCATCAGCAGCAAAGCTGCTTCTGAACTCTACGTGTTACGGCATCTAATGTAAAACATGCCAGCTTCCCCATTTTTAGGTGTTCTTTTCTGTATCAAAAATAAATAAACAAACAACGCCTCAAGTCTTGGTATCATCCATCCGTCTGAGACACTTTTGTTTCTGCACAAATGCGAGGTTTGATCAGTGTACATGATGCATGAACAGGGCTAGCAGAGTAACAGTACGCTAGCAGTGGGCCAGGAGAGATGGGCAGCTCTGTCAGGAGCAGGTAAAAGGAAACCTGCTACTAGGGCACCAGAGGGATTTGGTGGGGAGGAACAGGGAAGTCATGCATACATGGAGCTGCCACCGGCATGCAGAAATGGAGAAAAGAATCTTTGGCCAGAATGGGGGGAGGGCAGGGAAGAATGGTTGGCTGTACCACCAGGAAAGAACACCTGTGCCTCTTTGTGCAGACCCTCTGGGACCGGAACATTTTCTACTTTCTATCCTGTACTGTGGGTGCAAATTCCCCTCCTTTACTCACCCCTTCTGCATCCGCAGCATCTTATCCCCGTATTTCTCCCGTAGCTGGGTGTGAATACTCTCGTCGATGCGCATGGGGTACATAGTGAGGGCAATGGCCAGCAAGGCATGCATTTGTTCATTCTGCTTGTTAATCTGGATTAAAAAAATAAAAATAATGTGAGAAAAATGACACAGTAAGGTATGCACAGGCTGAGTAACAGGTGAAGAGTAGCTATAACGCTCTGTAGGCTTCTCAAAGGCTTTCACAGAGTGGATTAAAATTCCCTTCCATTTCTAGGTTTCTGCTCCATTGGCTTGCTCCTCCCTTGAGTGATGTGATAATATAAGTGTTTGCCATCACAACCCTCTGGAGCTGACTGATGACACAGACTGAATGAGAGCATCTACACAAGAAGATAAGCCGCTCTGTGTTTGTTAGGCACAGAAATGAAGCTTTGGCTAGCTGGCAAAGATGGGAGAGTCTGAGATATTGGACTGCACATTTGCAGTCACCTCTCTTTCTACTAATATTTAAACCTTATTTTTCCATGAATCTGATGTGTGAATAAGCAGCAGCAGCAGCAGCTTGAAAATTCATGATGGGAGGCAGAGAAAGAGAGTGCTGCAGAAACCATGTGGAGACAGAGGGTTGAAGGAGCCAGAAAGCGAGTGTAATAAGCTCTCTCTGTCTACTGCATTCTTGAAACCTCTCTATTTATTTATCGAGTTTTATATACCGTTCGGTTTCGCCATCACAACAGTTTACAAGGAACAACCACAGTTAGAAAACTTTCTCATCTATCTGATATATTAAGCATCTTCCCATGCATAGTAGAGATTTTCTACAGATGCATCCTGGGGCTCTCTTTAATATTGTTTATCAATTTTAACTGCTGCACCAACAGAAAGAAAACAAACTAAAGAGCATGTTTTAGTACAATAAAAGGCAAAAAAACCCCCCAAAAAAAACAAGACAGGAAGAAAAGGAAGGTGCAGTCCCAATTACTTTAGTCACCAATAATGTCAAACTGATGTGGAGTCTATTCCCAAATAAGCCATTATCAGATCCTGAATGGCAACTGATATTTCCTGCTCTACCCTGTAATAACAGTTTTCCCTAATGAAAATATAAATCACAACTCGTTAAAATACTGAAGTGGTGAAAAAGGGAGTTGTGCTTTCCAATGTTTAAAAAGACTCTTTTGGCTATACAAGGCTGTGGCGATAGTGAAGAAGATGAAGCAACCACTTCAGGTGCAAATATTGGGGTTGGAGGCACTGTTCCCTCTAAGCTGTGCACATGCACACAGGTCATGAACCCCACGCATACAGCAAACCATAGCACGCACAAGAAATCCCCATGATATTTGCAGTATTCTGGCTCGTAGTGCTGCGGAGGCAGCATTCACAGCCCATGAGGAAGAGGAAGTCAGTCATCGCACAATAGTGACACTCAGTGGCCATGATTCAGTGCCCATGATTGTAGGGTTCCAGAAGGAGCTCTGGTGCATGGTTCCAGACCTAGGACCATCACTGCAGTGATAAGGTTAAGATAAGTTGGAATGGGATATAAAATAAGGGAAAATCTCTGCTTATTCGTAAATGAAGGTTCATGGTGCCAGATCCCAGCTCTAGTTCCACATGAGCTGGATACCAAAATAGATCAGGAGGAAACTGCTGGATTAAAAAAAACAAAACAAAACAAAAAAAACAAAAAAAAAACAGCAAACCTGCCTTAGTTAAACAAATACAGGGACCTGAAAGGATTCTGCTCAGGGACTCCTGCACCAGGAGGCTACACACTGACAATACAGGATGGACATATCGCAGAATACAAAGAAATACTCTTCATGGAAGGGTGGGAAGTGCTTGAATGGTCTTATCTTTGTCTGAAACTGAAGCCCAGGAGAGGCTTGTGGCTGCTACCTTCCCTCTACGACTAGAGCTCTGCAGAAGGAGCAGAATGTGGCAGAGAAAAGGAAAATTGGTTCTTACCTGCTGATTTTCATTCCTGTAGTACCACAGATCAGTATAGACTCCTGGGTTTTGTCTCCCTTCCAGCAGATGGAGACAGAGAAAGTTTTACTGACACTGCTACTTAACCACATGTGCCACCTGCAGTTCCCTCTGTATTAATCTATACCCAAACAAAACTAAAAAAATGTCATATTTCTTCAAAAGCGGCTCTGATGTGGCAGGCTGTGCAAAGAGAGTGCCTTCTGGGCTTCTTGGACGCCGGTGCCATTGCCTCTATGTCTAGGCGCACAGGTAAGGTGCTTCAACGTGCATGTAGTTATGTGCGTGAGCACAATGCGCAGGTATAGCTGTAAACGCGGCTGTGCGTGTAGTTGTGCGCGCCCAAGTTGGGCGCATCGGCTGTCCGGCCTGCCCCACGTGTACCGCTAGTCGAGAAGGGAAGATGGCGCAGACGCCCCCTGTGCGTAAGATGGCATCCCTGAGGTCTCCATGTGTCTGGACCCCTGCACCGGATCGGGGCCTAGCCCAACCAAGGCTGTTCAACCCAATCGGTGCTCCCTTTTTACCTCGCTGGAAGAGAAAACAGAATCGGTACGGCAATCTGAGCCCCAGAGACTGGAGACCTGAATTTAAAGTTTTCTGCTTACCTGGTCTCGGCGCTTACCGATCGTGTGCCGGGATGGTCTCCAGCTGTGGGGGGAGAGGGCTTTATCTTCATCACCGTGCTCGGTTGTGCACCCACTGCCTTTCAGCCACATTGGGGGCTAAGTCCACACTGGGAACCAGCTACCGGACCAAGGCACACCTCCGAGGGATATCGAAAATCACCTCAGAAATTCTCAACTGGGAGAGGGACCCTTAGGTATTACCACAGGAGAGCAGGGCTCGATCTTCTTTAAGGTAAAAAAAAATTTTTTTTCTTCTTTGCTGTAATTCTTAACACTATTCTAGTTTGTGGGATAGTGTCCGCATCTGCTAGGAGACGGAGAGATACTGAAGAGCTGAGCTCACTGCAGGGGTATATCTAGGGTGACGTCAGCTTTGAACTCTGACTCAGACTCCCATCTGCTAGCAGAAGAACACATAACCCACTGGTTCTGAGTCCATCTGGCTACACCCTGGGAAATATGAAAATATTCTCTGCTATAAAAAACCAAATGAGCGGACAACTCTCCCCCTCAATAGAATAGGCGGGTTCTGCACTGATCTGTGGTACTACAGGAACGAAAATTAGCAGGTAAGAATCAATTGTCCTTTCCCTGTACGTACCCAGATCAGTCCAGGCTCCTGGGATGTACCAAAGCTCCCTACTCAGGGTGGGACCTGGAGAGTCCTTCTAGCAAAATAGTCTTGCCAAAGGAAGGGGAACCTGTATCTCCCATGTCTAGATGATAGTGCCTTGCAAAAGTATGTAGCAACCGCCAAGTCACCGCCCTGCAAATCTCCTGTGGAGAAATAAACTGCGCCTCCGCCCACGTAGAATGAGCATGCAAACCCTCCAGAACCGGATGTCCATGAATAATGTAAGTGGAACCAATAGCCTCCTTAAGCCAATGAACAATAGTAGTCTTAGAAGCCTTAAACATCTTTGGACCGCTGCACAAAATAAAGAGGTAATCTGATCTCCTGAAGTCATTTATTACCTTAAGCTACTTCAACAAATCTCTTCGCACATCTAACAGCTTGAGCTCCCTCGCATGAGAAGCGGCCACATCCACCTCAGGAAAAGCTGGAAGCTCCACTATCTGACGTGAAACGCTGAAACCACTTTCGGCAAAAAGGAAGGTACTGTCCTCAACAAAATATGAAGGAATGGGCCACGACAAGACAGAGCCTGCATCTCAGAAATCCTCCTGGCCGAACATATGGCTACCAGAAAAACAACCTTAAGAGTCAAATCCTTCAGTGTCACCCTACGGAGTGGTTCAAAAGGAGCTTCACATAAACCTCTGAGGACAAGATTAAGATTCCAGGATGGACAAACCCGCCATAATGGAGGACGCAAATTCTTTGTCCCCCTAAGGAACTGAATAACGTCTGGATGAGAAGAAATAGAGGACCTATCTATCTTGCCACGAAGACAACCCAAAGTTGCCACCTGAACTTTAAGGGAGTTGAAAGACAAGCCTTTGGTGAAACAGTCTTGTAGAAAGGACAAAATGTCAGGGACTGAAGACTTGAGAGGGCAAACACCTTGAGCAGAGCACCAGGACTCAAAAACCTTCCATACCTATACATAGGAAATATTAGTAGACTTTCTCCTGGCTTGCAACAATGTAGTAATGACCGCCTCTGGATAACCCCAACGATTCAAATGCTTCCTCTCAAAAGTCATGCTGCTAGACAAAAGTGAGCAGCCTGGTCTGAAAATATGAGCCCTTGAGGAAGACGACCCGCCAGATGACTGAATCGAATTAGCCCGACCACAGCCAAGTTGACCAGATACATGAACCATGGACACCGCAGCCATTCCGGTGCCACCAAGACCACCTCTCTCTGATGCTTTTCTATGCGACAACACCTTGCCACGAGCGGCCAGGGAGGAAAGACAAAGTAGAACCCCCTGTGGCCAAGGAAGTACCAGAGCATCGATGCCCTTGGTCCTGTTCTCTCGTCTCCGACTGAAAAATTGGAAGGCCTTGGCATTCACACGAGTCGCCATTAAGTCTACATAGGGGGAGCCTCACCGCTTGTGAATGAGCTGCATTGCGGACTTCGACAACTCCCACTCGCCCGGATCTAACACTGTCCGACTCAAGTAATCCGCTTGAACGTTTTTGACCCCGGCTATGTGGGATGCCGCTATTCGCTCCAGGTGTTGCGCTGCCAAAGAACTAACTCCTGTGCCTCTCTGGCTATTGCTTAACTCTTGGTTCCGCCCTGATTATTGATGTAAGCCACCTTCATTGCATTGTCAGAGAGCACTCATTGACTGACCTCTCACCAACGGCTGAAAT
Source organism: Rhinatrema bivittatum (assembly GCF_901001135.1). Classification (NCBI taxonomy): domain Eukaryota; kingdom Metazoa; phylum Chordata; class Amphibia; order Gymnophiona; family Rhinatrematidae; genus Rhinatrema; species Rhinatrema bivittatum. Next base: position 413,646,829 of record NC_042616.1, on the reverse strand, counting down.
TCCTTCAAGGCTAAGCGGACTGCTCTGGTCTCTAGCCGATTGATAGACCATGCAGACTCTTTCACAGACCAGCCACCCAGAGCTGACTGACGCTGACAAACTGCTCCCCAATCAGAAAGACTGGCATCAGTAGTAACTACCATCCAATCCAGGACTTCGAGGTCCACACCCCGGATGAGACGAAGTCAGAAGCCACCAGGAAAGGCTCTCCCATGCGACGCCCTCGAGTGGCAATGGAAGTTGAAACTCCTCTGAGACTGGGTTCCACCGAGCCAAAAGTGCGCTCTGCAACGGTCTCATATGAGCAAATGCCCACGGCACTAAATCCAAGGTTGAAACCAGAACTTGCAAATAATCCCATACCCTGGGTACCTGTAACTGCAACAACCGCCAAATCCGCCCCTGCGGTTTCTGCACGCACTCCTCTGAGAGATACACCTTGCTGACTAGAGTGTCGAACCATGCCCCCAGATACTCCACGGACTGCGTCGGTAACAGGAGACTCTTTGCCCACATTCACCACCAACCCAAGCAACTGGAGGATGTCGAGAACCTTGTGAACCAAATGGTGACAAAGAAGCTCCGGCTTCGCTCTGATAAGCCAGTTGTCCAGCTATGGATGCACCAAAATCCCTTCCTTCCGTAGAGCCACTGCCACCACCACCACCTTGATGAAGGTGCGTGGCGCCATGGCCAATCCAAAAGGAAGGGCCTGAAACTGAAAATGTTGCCCCAGAATCATGAAACATAGAAAACGCTGCGAGTCTTGATGAATGGGGATGTGCAGATAGGCCTCTATTAGATCCAGAGATGCCAGAAACTCTCCTTTTCGAACCGCCGCAATCACTGAAACACGCAGAACCTTGAGTGCTGCATTTACTTTCTTCAAATCTAAAATCGGGTGGAAAGTCCCCTCCTTCTTTGGGACCACAAAGTAAATGGAATATCTTCCCCTGTGAACCTCTTTGCGGGGAACTGGAATCACCGCCTCCAGGCAATGCAGACTGTCTAGCGTCTCTCGACGCTAGACAGTCCAAGGAGCAGCACAGGGAAATTAGAAACAACTCGCAGACAGGACGAGCAAATTCTAAAGCGCTGGCGTCCTTTACCATGCTGAGAACCCACTGGCCCTGAGTAATTCTGGTCCACTCCTTGCAAAACCGTGTCAGGAGACATCCTATAATAGGAATGACAGAGTGGACCATCCTTGCCTCATTGTGAGGACTTAACACTGGATGCATTCCCCTCGGCAGCACCTCGGAATGGGCAAGGACTGACCCCAGGACTGCCCCTGATGAGAAAACTTGCCTTTGGGGCCCTGGCGCAGTTCTTGATGGACGAGTCCTCCTATCTAGCCAAAAACGGGAACACACCTGAAAAAACCTCTTGACTTAAGCTTACCCTCCGGCAATCTAAGGACCTTATTATCCCCAAGAGACTGCATCAACTGCTCGAGGTCCTCACCAAATAAGAGTCAACCCTTGAAAGGCAGTGAGCCTAACTGCGCCTTGGAGGAGACGTCCACCACCTAGTTACATAGGCAGAGCAACCTTCTAGCGGAAACCACAGATGCCATAAGGTGAGATGAGGTACGAACTAAATCATACAGATCATTCACTCTGTAAGCAACTGCTGCCTGAACCCACTCAGTCCTGTCTGCCTCCTCGTCACAGCTTGACAGGCTTTCTGGCATTTGCTGCACCCAGCGGAGACAAGCACATTGCATAAAACTAGTACAAATAGCAGCACGCAAACCCAGGGCTGAGACCTCAAAAATCCTCCAATTTACGATCCTGAACGTCCTTCAACATCATGGACCCTACCACAGGAATAGTCATCTTCTTAGTAACCATCAAAACTGCAGCATTGACCTTAGGAAGAGCAAAAAGTTCCAACACCTGTTCAAGCAATGGACAGAGCTTCGCCAAGGCCCTTCCCACCTTTAACCCAGTATCGGGAGCTCCCCATTCTGCTTCCACCAGCTTCTTTTCCGACTTGTGATAAGGAAAGGCCATCGGGGGACACTGCATCCCATCCAGGACCGGATCCGCCCCTTCCAAATCAGAGTCCTCCTGGGGGATCTTAACCCCTAGAACCTTAAATGCTAGAGGCAGCAAGGTATCAAGCTCTTCCTTTCTAAAAAGACATAATACCTTGGGATCATCCCCTTTCGGGGACCAGAACTACCGGATTATCCCCTTGACCCACACCTCCGGCCACCGGATCTACCAGAACATCTTGTTCAGAAGCCTCCTCTGCCCCCATGGGAGCCTCGCCAGACTCATCCCACCCCTAGGCCAAAACCCGAGGGGGGACCCAGTAACCTCTGGACTGGAGAGACTCATTGATCCCAGAACAAATCTGTTTTGGGTCAACTGTACACCTCTCCATAGGCTGGGCCAGGAGGGATCGTGAATCCCTAGCCGAACAAGCTGCCTGCTGCTTGGTCAGGTAAACCTCATGTAGCAGCAGCACAAAGTCTGTAGGGAAAGGCCTTACAGCTCCAGAACCCACAGGGAAAGAACCAGAGACCGGCAACATGGGGCTCCCTTCCTCTTCAAAGTCCCCCTGATCGCACCTGGAGAAAGAACAGGTTGGAGACAAGCATGGAGGAGCATCGCCCTCCCTCCTGGCAGCAAAGGGAATAGCCGAAAATGAATCCAAGATGGCCACCGTTCCTGCACTGATCGGGAAAGGATCAGCACCCTGGCCAGAGTCCCGGAATGAAGCCAAAATGGCAGCGGAGAACCTTCGACACTGCTTCGCAGCTGTAGGGCAATCGGACGAGCCCTCCCCACCCTCTGAAAACCCAGTGCAAAGCCCAAGCCGACTAAGCCGCAACTGTGGCATGCAGAGCTATGGCCCATTGCGACCAGGGAGAAGCTGCCCAAAAACACCAGCGGTAGAAAAAAACAAAAATAAAGTAAAACAAACCTACTTCAGCCGCCCAACACTGAGGAGGAAGCTGCCCACACAGCCAAGCCGTGCAACTGCCTTCAGTGCCTTCTTATAATTAACCTCTTTTTTTTTTGTTTTTTTTAAACTTTTCCCAAAAATTCGCTATCTGAGGCACAAAGCCTACAAAAAAAGATAGACTGTCTCAGACCAGCTTGCAATTGCCTGAGCGGCCTCTTGAAGGGGAGGGATCTGGACCAACAGATGGGCCAAACACACATAAGGGTCACCAACCCCCGGCTCGCCCGCCTCAACCGGACAGGGAAGAACCCACCAGGATTCAAAAACCCCCAGAAGACTCAAAAAGAAAAAAATTGTCCCGAGTGCAGGTTTTGCACCCATCTACCATCTGCTGGAGACAGAGAAATATTGAGGAACTGCTGGTGGCACATTTATTTATTTATTTTTGATTTTTATATACAGATGTTCCTGTATAATATACATATCACACCGGTTTACAAGGAACTAAAATTGTCGCCTCGGGGGCGGAATACATTGAAACATAATAACAGAAAATACATTGAAACTGTAAATACAATGAAGCTTAATAACAGTAAATAACTTAAATAAATAACGTGGTTAAGTACAGTGTAAGTAAAACCTCCTGTCTCCATCTACTGGAAGGGAGGCAAAACCCAGGAATCTGGACTGATCTGGGTATGTACAGGGAATGCCACTTTATCTAATCTCTGTTGAGAGGGAATAACTCTCTCCCAGTTGCTGCAGAACTCTCAGTCAGGAGGTAGGAGCACACACAAAGTTATGGGAGTCTGAATCAGTTCCAAGTTTCCGTCAGCAGTATTTTTAACCCCCCTCTGACCCAGGGATACACTGTGCAATAGATCGCTGTACTCACCATTTCATATTTGTAGGTTGTCCTCTGGAACATGCTCTTGGTTCTCTGGATATACAGCAGGATATTGGCAAACACTCTGATGGCATCCTGGTAGCGCCTCATCATTAGATAGGCAAATCCCACATAATAATAGGTGGTGACCTGGCACTCGGGGACACGGGAGTACATGCTCTGAGGACCCAAAATAAACAGTCACTGTAAGTTACAAACCTCAGGTTACAGTACTGGACTGGATGGGAGGGAAATCCTCCAATTCCACTCTGCCTCCCTTTGACATTTCAATTTGTGAAAGAGGCAAGGACATTCACTGCTCTGAAATTATATTTACAAGGGATGGCTATCATGGGAAAAAGCACATTAAGGATCAGCCAATCCTACTTCCTAAATCTGTCTCTCTTTGCTGCTTCACCAGACAGGAAAATTTAAGTAAATTCTTGCAAAAGTGATGTAATCACTGCAAACACAATCTCACCATTAATTAAAGGTGGTTTGTTTGTTGGCAGTATAGTGGACAGCACAGAGGAAGCGAGAAGTGCAGTGCGGCAAGCAGGGAGCTTGGGTCCTGCCTGTCAAAAGATACACAATGCTGGAGGACCTGTGCTGCTGGGGGAGAAGTGAAGCCCCGGTAGCCAATCAAGTTATAGAGCACACAAGACTGGGCAGTATAGCGGGAGGGGAGCCAAGACCCCGTCCACTGCAACAGAGGCAATGCAGGGGAACATGCAATATCTGGCTGGAAGAAAGTCCAGGCCCCGCAGATTGAAGCAGAGGAAGAGCTACCGCTGATGGAGGTAAAAATGTGGAGGGAGGGAAAAAGGACAAGAGGTAAGCAAAAGCTAGAGATGAGGTGGGGGTGAGGGAGGGAAAGGGGTCACATCAGAGACTGGGTGAAATAGTGGACCATGCACACCACACACAAACACTTGCATGCAGAGAATTCACCTAGTCACTCACTCACTTAAGACGTGCCCCCCATCAACTCACAGAGCCCACACAAACACACCCATACTCCCCCAACCCCTATATATCACACTCATACACCCCACATACAGGAACCCCCACGCAACTGCTCTATCGCATATTCAGGTTTTATCTCATCATTTTTTATTAGCTTTTCCACTAGTAAACTATCCATTACATTTAATTTCTGTACATATCCTGAGAACAAGCTTATTTTCCATCTGTTTTCCCTCTCTAGTGCACAACAGCACTGTCCTGTGCACCCTTTAAAGCTACACCGCTCTCCACAGAGATGGTTGTCTGCTTTGTGATAGAACAAACCAGGACATCCAGCCTAAGAAAACTAAACTTCTCCCTCGCCTGGAGCACCTGGGGATACAACTTATCCAACGAGCAACTGTCCTTAAAGTTTGCCTCAGGGGAGATCACTCCAAGTCAATCAGATCCTGCACTGCCTTATATAGCGGAAATGCAAGAGGTGGCTTCCTAATGCTGTCCATAATAGGATTCTCTGCTGTGACCGGATCCTTGTCCTGCCCCTCTTCTGAAATATTCAGTTTTAAGGGATTGAGTAATCCGGGAGGGAAACTCCTCTCTGCGAAAAAGAGAGAGACCATAGGGGAAGCATCTTCCAGATCTGGGAAATATTTCCCTTCTACGGTAGCTCCTCCTCACTACCATCATTCCTTGATATCCCAAAATCCTCCAAAGAATCCTCTGAACTGGAGGGAAGCTCCTCCTCTATGTCCTCTGCTTTCCTAGGCCTCTTTTCGCCCTTAGAAGACTCCCTTGTAAGTTCAAAACCAAGAGTGGATCACTGGACCAAACTCTTCCCCCTAATAAATACAGGAAAATTGGTTATCTGCTAATTTTCATTCCTGAAATACCACAGATCAGTCCCATAAGTGGGTTTTGCATCCCTACCAGCAGATGGAGGCAGAGAATAAAAACTTTTCAGGCACTGCTACATAACCGAGAGGGCCACATGTAGTACCTCAGTATTGACCTGTATCCAAGCCAAGTAGAGCCCCAAACTCAAATTCAATGAACAATGACTCCTATCAGGGCAAGCCCAGTTGGGACTCCTTGATGTAGAACCCTTACATCCAACAAGGACCTGAAAACCTAACAGTCCTAGAATCTCCAACTATATACATATAATAATCATAAGTTTGGCAGAAACACATCACAATCATGTCAGTCTTTCAGAACTAGGGGATGGGTCTCTAGACTGATCTATGGTACTTCAGGAATGAAAATTAGCAGGTAAGAACCAATTTTCCTTTCCTGTTCGTAACCCAGATCAGTCCAGACAAGTGAAATGTACCCAAGCTCCCCCTCACTGGACGGGCCCCTGAAAGGCCTGCTCTCAAAACACCCTCACCAAAGCTCGCCTCTTCTGGCGCCTGCACATCTAAGTGGTACTGCCTGGTAAAAGTGTGAAGGGAAGACCATATCACCGCTCTACAGATCTCAAGGTGACACCAACTGACACTCTGCCCAAGAGACTGCTTGCGCTCTAGTAGTCCAGCCTTTACAAAGATAGGAAGAAAAAATAGTCTCCTTTAACCACCGAGCAATAGTGGCTTTAGATGCTTTGGCTCCTGTATTTGTGCCCCCAAACAAAACAAACTGATGATCCAATCGTTGGAAACTTACTGGCCTTAAAATAATGCATCGAGGTCCACCAAACGTCCAATAAGTGAAGCTCTCTCGCTCTTGGTCTGCAGACAAATCCAGAAATGCCAGTAATTACACTGTCTGGCTGAGATGGAAAGGAGAAACCACCTTTGGCAAAAACGAGGTAAGTCACTTCATCCTCTGAAATCCACAGAAACAGTTCCCTACAGATAGTGCCTGAAGCTCCAAATTCCTTCTGAATGAACAAATCGCCACCAGAAACACCATTTTCAAGGTGAATTCCTTCAGGAATGCCCTCCAGAAAGGTTCAAATGGAGTACCACAAAGACCACAAAGACATCGCAAGACCAAGTTAAATGACAAGCAGACTGTGATACATTACAGGAGGACCTTGCAAGACTGGAAGATTGGGCATCCAAATGGCAGATGAAATTTAATGTGGACAAGTGCAAGGTGTTGCATATAGGGAAAAATAACCCTTGCTGTAGTTACACAATGTTTGGTTCCATATTAGGAGCTACCACCCAGGAAAAAGATCTAGGCATCATAGTGGATAATACTTTAAAATAGTCGGCTCAGTGTGCTGCAGCAGTCAAAAAAGCAAACAGAATGTTAATTATTAGGAATGGAATGGTTAATAAAACGGAAAATGTCATAATGCCTCCATATCGCTCCATGGTGAGACCACACCTTGAATAATGTGTACAATTCTGGTCGCCGCATCTCAAAAAAGATATAGTTGCGATGGAGAAGGTACAGAGAAGGGCAACCAAAATGATAAAGGGAATGGAACAGCTCCCCTATGAGGAAAGGCTGAAGAGGTTAGGGCTGTTCAGCTTGGAGAAGAGACGGCTGAGGGGGGATATGATAGAGGTCTTTAAGATCTTGAGAGGTCTTGAATGAGTAGATGTGACTCGGTTATTTACACTTTCGAATAATAGAAGGACTAGGGGGCATTCCATGAAGTTAGTAAGTAGCACATTTAAGACTAATTGGAGAAAATTCTTTTTCACTCATCGCACAATAAAGCTCTGGAATTTGTTGCCAGAGGATGTGGTTAGTGCAGTTAGTGTAGCTGGGTTCAAAAAAGGTTTGGATAAATTCTTGGAGGAGAAGTCCATTAATGGCTATTAATCAATTTTACTTAGGGAATAGCCACTGCTATTAATTGCATCAGTAGCATGGGATCTTCTTAGTGTTTGGGTAATTGCCAGGTTCTTGTGGCCTGGTTTTGGCCTCTGTTGGAAACAGGATGCTGGGCTTGATGGACCCTTGGTCTGACCCAGCATGGCAATTAAAAAAACAAAACAACAAGTTCAGATTCCACGATGGACACTTTCTTCTCACTAGCGGAGGCAAATGCTTGGTCCCCTTGAGAAAACATATGATATTTGGATGAGAAGCCAACAGTCTTTCCTGTAACTTTCCCAAAGACAACCCAAAGCCACCACCTGCACCCAAGATGTTGCTCTATGCGCCGTAACACTTGACCCACGGGATGCCATGGAGGGAACATGCACAGCAGGATTCCTGTTGGCCATGAAAGAACCAGAGTATCAGTCCCTTCGGCTCCTACTTCTCTTCTGTGACTGAAGAACCGCACTACCTTGGCATTGCCTCATGCCATCATTAAATTCAGCTGGGGAGTGCCCCACCTGCCTTGAATGAGACCCAAAACCTCCGCCAGCTCCCATTCCCCCAGATCCAATTGCTGCCTGCCGAGAAACTCCACCTTTATGTTGTCCATTCTGGCCAAATAAGATGCCGCAATCCCTTCCAGATATTGTTCTGCCCAGACAAACAATTCCTGAGCCTCCAGAGCCACATCTCAACTCTTGTCCTGCCCTGTCAATTGATATACACCACTGCTGTTGCATTGTCCGAGAACACTCTGACCATTCAATTCAGAACCTGCGGAAGGAACTCCACTAGCGCCCTGTGCACCATCCTTGTTTCTAACCGATTGATAGATCAGGCATTTTCTATTGGCAACCAGTCCTGGTGCCGTCCTTCTTGGCAAACCGTCCCCCAACCTTTGAGGCTGTATCCGTGGTCACCACGACCCAGTCTGGAAACTCCAGATTCACTCCCTTCTCCAAACTGGGTCGAGACAGCCACCATGAGAGACTGGGTCTGGAGACCCCCTCAGCGGTAAGGGCGGATGAAACTCCTCTGACAATGAATTCCAGCGGGACAGAAGCACCCTCTGGACTGGACGCATAGGGGCAAAAGCAGATGGCACCAAATCCAGCGTAGAAGCCATAGAATTCAGCTCCTGAAGATAATCCCAGGCCCTGAGCATGGCATTCACAGAAGCCGGACCACCTGCAATTGTAACTTCATAATCCTCTCTGAGGTCAAAAACACTTTGCCCAGTTGGGTGTCGAGCTTCGCTCCCAAGTAGTCCAAAGTCTGGGCTGGAACCAGGTGACTCTTCCCTAGGTTCACCACCCAGCTCAGAGATCACAACATCTCCAGTACCCTCTGAACCAATGATGACATTCATCCTCTAACTTTGCTCGGATAAGCTAGTCGTCCAGATAAGGATGAACTAGGACCCCTTATCTTCGAAGCGCTGTTGCCACCACAATCATCACCTTTGTGAACATGTGCAGCGCTGTCGCTAGGCCGAATGGAAAAGCCAGAAATTGGAAAGGTTGTCCCAGCACCATGAAACGACAAAATTTCTGATGATCCACGCGTATGGGTACATGCAAATATGCCACTGTCAAATCCAGCATAACCAAAAACTCTCCTTGATGGACTGCCAATATAACTGTCCGTAATGTATCCACATGAAAGCGGGGCACTCGCAGCGCTGCATTCACCTTCTGCAGGTCGAGGATGGGTCGAAAGGTCCCCTCCTTTTTGGGAGTCACAAAGTAAACTGAGTACTTCCCTTGACCCTGCTCTATTGATGACACTGGAACAATCGTGCCTAACCAAACCGCTGAAGGCAATGCAATGTCTCCCGAATAGCTGCCTGCTTACTGCGGGACATGCAATGTGAGACCATGAAGGTTTCCCTAATGAGGGGAGAAAATTCTAAAAGCATAGCTGTCTCTTATCAACTCTAACACCCATTGGTCTGAAGTGATCTTGGTCCACTCATTGTAAAATCTGTTAGGCATCCCCCGAAAGCCTCCTCTCCTGGCTTCACTGCGAAGACTTACCAGTCTTCAGGAACCCCAAAAGGATTGCTGCCTTCTCGATCTCTGCTTCTGCAAGGATGCCGAAGAGCTCTTGTTGGGACAAAACCATCTCATATCCCAAAAACGGGTGCAAGCCGGGAAAGTCTTCCTGCTGGTCTTATCTTCTGGCAGCTTGTTTCCCTTTGACTTCCTCAAATGCTTCATCACCTGCTCCAGATCCTCGCCAAACAAAAAAACTTTCCTTTAAAAGGAAGATTGCAGAGCTGAGACTTAGACCACATATCTGCCAACCAATTCTGTAATCACAGAAGTCGGCGTGCTGATACCATCACAACAATACTCCTGGCTGAGGTTCTGATGAAATCATACAATGTGTTGACCACATATGCGACCCTGACCTCAACCTGGGCCGCCTGCCTAGCATCACTAGAATTGGCTAAGGTCTTCTCCTGAGATTTCTGCACCCAGTGCAAACAGGCCCTTTTGTATGAGGCTACCACAGATTGCGGATCATAGGCTCAAAGCTAAGATCTCAAAAATCCTCTTCAGCTGTATTTCCAGCTTATGGTCTTGAGCCGTTACGCAGCTGACCCCGTCACTGAAATGATTGTCTTCTTGGTGACGTTGACACCACAGCATCCACTTTAGGCAAGACTTGCAGTTACAAAGCATCCTCCATTAAAAGGTATAACTTCATCATTGCCCTGGCCATCTTGAGCCCCGTTTCCAGGAAATCCCATTCCCAGTTCACCAGTTCTTAATCTTCTTAAGCAGCGGACAAGTCTTTGGCGGGTCTCACAACCCATTCAGCACGAGATCCACTTCTTCATTATCCAACTCCTCCTGAATCTCTTTAATATTCAATTCTTTTATCACCTGGGGAATAAGGGGCTTCAACTCCTCTTTGTGGAACAGATAAACCACACATGGGTCATCGCTCCACAATCAGAACCTCGTCTGCGTCCACAAAATCCTTGTCCTCATCACATTTCCTATCCGCCATGTCGCCTGCTGGGTCATCTACTGGGGCGGATAGGATCGTCAGTGGGTCACAGCACTGGCTCGTGAAAGCTAAGGGATTTGGACCACCAGTTGTCAGCCACACGGTAACAGGAATGAGCTCAAGTAGGGTCACCAACCCCCCTGCTCATCTGCCTCGACCAGGGAGGATAGCCCCAACAGGATCTCACAACTCCCTGGGAGGTTCCTTTTGAAATTTCTCCTAGTCTTCTACTTTTTTTTTTTTTTTACTCAGACTGCAGGTTTTGTACTATCTGCCATCTGCTGGAGACAGAAAAATACCGAGGGACTGCAGGTGGCACACTATGGGGCAGATTTTTAAAAAGTACGCCGGATTTTAAAAGATATGCGAGAAGCCGCGAAATCGAAGCGGCCTCGGAGGGAACTTTCTTTCCGGCGCCCCCCACCTTCCCTTTCCTTCCCCTAACTAACCCCCCCCTCACCTTTATTTCAAAAGTTACGCCTGCCCGAGGAAGGCGTAACTTGCGCGCGTCAGGCCGGCTGCTGGTGCGCCATGTTCCGGTATGGAGGCTGGTCCGGAGGCTGCGGCCCCGCCCTCAGAACGCCCCTGGGCCGGAACCACGGCCGCACCCCCGGAACACCTTCGATGACGTGCCGGCCGTGATACGCCCCCCCCCCCCCCCCAGGAAAGCCCCGGGACTTGCGCGCGTCCTGGGGCTTGCACGCGCAGGGGGTGGAAGGGGCAGCTTTTCGGGGGTTATGCGCATAACCCTTTGAAAATTTGCCCCTATATTATATAGCAGTTTCAATAAAACTTTATCTGTATCAAACTGCTGGCAGGGATACAAAACCCAGGAGTCAGGACTAATCTGGGTACGTACAGGGAACATCCAATTCCTCTGATTCACCCTCTCCATCAGGATGGTCAAGGCCCAAACGGTGAAGCAGGTCCCCTGATCCTCTTTTCAAGGACTCTTAAGTCCATATTATTGAAGTTGACTTAGAAAATAGTCACTGCTATTACTAGCATCAATAGCATGGGATATACTTAGGTTTTTGGATACTTGCCAGGTTCTTGTAGCCTGGATTGGCCACTGTTGGAAACAGAATGCTGAGCTTGACGGATACTTGGTCTGACCCAGTATAGCAATTTATGTTCTTATGTTCTCTTACATGGACACTGTGGCTGATGATTCAGAGACCATTTACCTTCTGCACTTTTCCTAGCCAGATTGGCCTTGTGCTTTAAAGCAAGACAGAATCTGTGGAAAAATCTTCCACATCATCGTCTCCCTCAGCCTTAACATCTTCCCACTGAATATCCAACCTGGTCTGGAATGCAGGCGAAAACAGGAGAGGGGAATCCCTAGGCTCCAGAGAGCCTGTTTGTCTCTTGCTGTGAACCTTCATCCTGCCTGCCAGGCTGCAAATACCCCCCAGTGTTTCCTGACAGGGTCTTGGGAACAAGTGGCCCTTCTAACACTTGCCATACCCTCGGAGGGTCCTTCCCGGCATAACGCGGCTGAATTAGTACGCGACTGGTGCCACAGGCCCAACACGCTCGGAGTCTGATGCTGGTACCATTATGCTCACACGCGGCTGAGTCTGCCTGCCATGTTAAAATGTCAGCCCAATCACGGCACAAATTTGCAGCCAAGAACACTGCCCTTATGCTCTACCAGAGCTGAAAACATTACCCTGACTCTCCAGCTGTTGTGAGCACTCAGCCTCTTTCCCCCTAAGGCTAGCTATGTTCCCGCACAGCAGGATGGCCAGCCACTCACTCCTCACTTGCTTTTTTTTTTTTTTTTTTAAAGATACAGCAACACCAAAGAATAAACACCAGGTCAAATAAATAAAATACTTCCCTCTGCTACTGGAGAAAACCTCGGGGAAGAAGTCTTCAGGAGGAAAGAGGGAACCAGGATCCCTGGCTTTCAGATCCCTGGATGCTGCGGGTTAAAGGTGCTTAGGGATTGCCAACCCCCCCCCCCCCCACTTGCCCGGCTCAACCTGAGGGATGGTCCACAAAGCTACCTTAGGGATCGTCTCCTGAAACCTTCTTTTCTTCTCTCTAAATCAAATCTAAAATTAACTTTCTCTCTTTTTTTTTTTCTAGCTCAGACTGCAAGTTTGCACCTCTACCATCTTTTGGAGATAGAGAAATACTGAGGGACTGCAGGTGGCACTCTCTGTTATGTAGCAGTATCTGAAAAGTTTTTATTGTTTGCCTCCATCTGCTGGTAGGGATGTAAAACCCACTTGTCTGGACTGATCTGGGGTACGAACAGGAAACGCTGTATATAGTCTACAAACTCCTTTGACATGGCTGCCCAGGCCAATAAAGAAGCCTCAAAGGAATGGGGCAACAGCACAACCTCCCAAAGATCTTCTGTCTGCAATGCAACACTGCTGGCTTCCTGCCCTGTGGGGTTTAGAATGGGAGGCTCTTCTTCCCTAATGCTTTCCCAGGTTGCCAAAATGGCTGGTGTTCCTGCCACAGTGCTGCCTGGAGGGCCCCGTCGACCCGAACCCCCAACCCCTCGAATCGCCAAGATCACCAATGCCTCTCCAGTCCCTTGTCCCCCAAACATGTGCAGTACAGCCTTCCTGTCCCCCCACCCCACCCAACACTTGCATTTTGTGGGTTCCACAATTACTAGAGCGGGGACTTTTTCCCATGCTCCAAGGATGCGGCCATGTTCTCTCCCCAAATCCCTGCAAGGCACCACTGCAGCCCGGGACAAAACGGGAGAACATTTCACTCATCCCCACTACTGTGGTTCCAGCCACGCTCTGCCCAGGACCTGTTGTCTGTACTAAAAACCTAGCTGAGCCATCCCAAGAGTCTTTCACTCTTTTTTTTTTTTTTTTTTTTTAAGAACTTTATGGGCCAGAAGCAAAGGGCCAGCAATGCTGACTCCCCTTTTTGTATCTCCCCCCTTTTGACAGGAGCAGGTAGGCAAAAAAGAGGGGAGGGGGAAGGGATCAAAGGGAAGAATCACAGAAAGAAGACAAAAAAAAACTGGTAGAAGCCCCCTGGCTAAGATCTGCTCAGCTGAGGGAGGGAGACCAATCTTTCACTTCAGAAGCCGCCTGAAGGGACAATTTATCTGCACTTCTCCCTGGACAACGCTGCCCTGAGGGAGGGAGAATTCAGGAGCCTGCTCCCAGTAAATCTCTCTAGCCTAATCAGGTCCCAGTCCACAATACAGGATGCTTGCCCTCTATCTGCTGGAGACAAAGAATACTGGCAGGCTGAGGTCTGCACAGATACTTATAAGGGGTGAAATCAGTGAACCTTTTAGTCTCTGTCTTCATCTACTAGTGGGCATAAACCATTCATCTGGACTGGTCTGACTGGATGAAGAGGCATAAATTCCAAATTGCTGATATAACCACTACTCAAAAGTGTTATTACGGGGACAGTGATACAAGGAAAAAACTCTGGAAAATCTATCCAGAGAAATCTCTCTTTCAGTTTGTAATCATAGTCCCATAGTGCTCCAAGATGACTGAAGTATCTCAGTAGAAGGGAAGCATTTCAGAATTCTTTTTGTATTAGATTTTTTTTTTTAATTGACACTTCAATCATCTTGGAATACTATGGGATTATGATTACAAATTACTGGTGTCTTGTTTCAGTTATAATTAAATCCTTGATACAATTCAGTGCATCGCTCTGCACCCCACCAGCTTTGGGAATAAGGGCCAGTACACAGAGACTAGAATATGGTGGCTGGCATGAGGCACGGAAGACTTCAGGGCACAGCCCTTACCTTCTTGTTGAGTTCGATGTTCTCCAGCACTTTGATGGCCTGGTAGTAATCTCCTAGCAGGGAATGCAGTCGCAGGAGTCCCACCAAGCTGAAGTAACCCAGCATTTTATAGAGGGAGTGTCGTCCATATTCGCCTGCTACACTTTCAGGGTCACCTGGATTGGGGGGGGGGGGAGGCAGAAAGGAATTTGTCAGCAGCGGAGGATGGGATGCTTTCCTCATACAGACTCACAGAAATTTGCCCCTCTCTCTGGAGGGAACAGGGAAAAAAACTGTTCTGATTTTAAACGGTCATTTTTCTTCATCCGGGTGGTAGGAGGCCCTCGCTACCTGAGTAACCCTGCAATTCCCCAGCCCAGTCAGGCACCGCTCACCCCCGCTGGTGTAGACCTCCAGCTGCCGGTTGATGTTAGATTTGTCCACCAGAGAGTGCAGGACATTGAGGACGCTGTGCACATTCCAGATCTTGGGGTTGGAGCGCAGGAACTCAATTTCCTCCTCGGACTTCTTTGCTGTTTTGCAGCGGTACTGGCTGAAGGACTGGAACTGTGTAGAGAGAGGAAGAGGGGGCAGTCAGCTTGAATTCTTAGGGGGGCTACATAAGCCACCTGAGAAATCAAAATAGTCAGCTTGTTTAATTCCAAAGGTAACAACTTTCAAAAGAATTAGACCTGTGCCGAAACTGTTACTTCAACTTGCCTGATGGCTATTAAGGTCTGCAGTTGCCCTCACCTTTATCAGACATAACAGTGTTATAAAGTCAGCTCATGTTAATGTCAAATCCCTCTAACTGCACCTCAGTCTAAAGAAGGAACCCACAGCAGCACTGATAAATCATCTCTCCTGTTTCCAGCTCTGCTTTGGTTCAACCCAAGATAAATTACTGTCTGCAAGCACCTCTTTATGGGTAAGAATCATTTGGAGGTGGAAAAGCAGCACAATTAATTGCAAAAATAAGCTATAACTTTTTATTTTGGCTTCAAAGCACTGTGTGCTGAATTAAACAGAGGTTAGAAGAGAAATACCTATAAGGAAGATGTTCAAAGGGAAAACCAAGCAGGCCAATTGGGCAGCAGCAGAGCGGCTCACATCAAGGCTTCCTAGAGTCATCCTGGAAGTTGCTTGCTGGTTTCAGAGGAGATTCTACTAAGCATTGCCCTGATTTATCTGGACCAAGTACAGATAAACATGGGCAAGCAGGAGAAGTTTCTAAACATTTCAAACACTTTTTTTTCCAAAGCAATGAAATACAAACAAAAATCCCCAATGGATTAAATTATCATTGTTATTTTTTAATAATTCAATATGCCATCAGAATAAACATTTCCTAGTGTAGCCAGATGGACTTAGGACCAATGGGTTATGCTCCCCTGCCAACAGATGGAGACTGAGTCAGATTTCAAAGCTGACCTTACCCTACATACACCCCCCTGCAGTGACCTCAGCCCTCCAAGTATTCTCCGTCTCCAGCAGATGATGGACGTACCTCTCCCTATGGGATTGCTGTACTTTTTGGAAAGAGACATTTTACTTTTGAAATTAAAGGAAAATTGAGCCTCGCTCACCTGCCATAATACCTAAAGGTCCTTCCCCCAGTTGAGAATTCCTGAGGCGATTTCAGAGATCCCTCAGAAGAGTGGCTTGGTCCAGTAACTGGTTTCCAGTGTGGACTTTGCTGCTTAAGCTGCTGAAAGGCAGCAGGTACAGGAAACAGAGTGCGGGAGTGATGACCAAAGCCCTCCCCCTCCGCAGCCGGAGACCATCTCTGTACTCAGCCAATAAGCAAAAAAAAAAAAAAGATTTACCTCCTGATTCAGAGACATTTCGAGGGGTTTTGGTAAGATTTCCTCTGGTGTCCTTGCTCAGTGCGCCATACAGACGTTGTTCCTGATCCCGTTGGGGTAAGGGGAAGTGGGCTTCTAAGCAGGTTGAGTGGTCCCCAGTGGGCTAGGCCCCGCTTTAGCTTGGTCAAGCAGACTGCATGATGGGCTGCGGCAGGGCCATCTTGCGCACGTCTTTTGCGTGCCGTATTGCCCTCCATAGAATGTCAGTACACGCAGCGCACTGGCTCTGTACATGAATCATGCGCATAATGTAGCATGCGTAGATATGCGCACAATTTCTAAGCGCAGAACCAGGAACAGCCGGGCGCATGGGCTGTGCGTGCGCCTTGCCATACCCTAAGCGCTCGAAATCTGTGCGCATAAAAATTTTAAGTGCGAGCCGTTAGAACACAGTTACCGCTGCCAATCGCTACACAGCCGATAGAACACACAGTTCCCGCCAGCAGCCAAGAAATATAAGCGCCTTTCTCTCTGAGCTGCTCGTCATATTACGACTTCACAGTCTGACCTGGATTCCAACTTGTTTCAGCACTGTGGGGAAGACCAAGGAGAGTTGGCCTCTCTAGACTTTGCTAAGTCCAGCTTTTCCCATTCAGAGGCTGGGTTAGCCACAGCCTTAACTGGAAGTACCCCGGATCTGAGTACTCCCTTGACTGGGTCATCCATGGGAGAGGGAAATTCAATGGCTCCTACCCCAGTACCTCCTGGGCTAGGCATGGAACCGACCGCCTTCTCTTGGGTGGAATTTTTCCAGGGTCTACAAGCCTGGCAGTCTACTACCTCACTTGCCCCCTGTCCGGGAAGAACCTCAGCTGGTAAGCCCTCCCTCTTCCAGTCCTATCGGCAGACCTCGAGGCATGCCTCACCTTATCAAGGTGTGTTTAAAAAAGGATTGGATAAGTTCTTGGAGGAGAAATCCATTACCTGCTATTAATTAAGTTGACTTAGAAAATAGCCACTGCTATTAATTGCATCAGTAGCATGGGATCTTCTTAGTGTTTGGGTAATTGCCAGGTTCTTATGGCCTGGATTGGCCACTATTGGAAACAGGATACTGGGCTTGATGGACCCTTGATCTGACCCAGTATGGCATTTTCTTATGTTCTTAAGGGCATCTCTGGTATGGACCCAATGGTTCAGCCGAAGAGGACAATCCGGACTCCTTGGAAGAAGGGGAAATTCCTCCTGGGTTGGAACCATATTGAAACATGTTGTGGTTTTTTCACAGAGACGACTTGGTGGCCTCGATTTCCCAGACCCTGAAGATGCTGGGAGTCCCTGGGACCGATTATATGATGGAACCAAAGAAGAATACCATTTTGATCTCCCTACGGAAAGCCTCTTGCTACTTTCCAGTTCTGGAAGTGATCCAGGAGTTGATTGACCTGGAATGGGATACTCCGGAAGCAAGTTTTAAAGAGAGATGAGTGTTAGAAGCTCTATACCCTCTGGATCCAGCAGTGAGAGCGAGTTTGCGTTTCCCTAAAGCGAATGTACCTGTCTGTACCGTCTTTAAGTAAGCAATTACCCCAGTGAAAGGAGGAGTGGCCTTAAAGGATGCACACGATAGGCGACTGGAGTCCATTCTTAAACA
The DNA here is from genome assembly GCF_901001135.1 of Rhinatrema bivittatum. Taxonomy (NCBI): domain Eukaryota; kingdom Metazoa; phylum Chordata; class Amphibia; order Gymnophiona; family Rhinatrematidae; genus Rhinatrema; species Rhinatrema bivittatum. Next base: position 413,629,067 of record NC_042616.1, on the reverse strand, counting down.
AGCCTTCGACGCAGTAGCAATGACCTTGCAGACTGCTTTTGTTGTGCCCTGGTAGCTCGTGCCTATTTCTCTCTCAGGAGGTGGATGATTCAGGGGTGAATTCCAGAGTAGTTATGGAACCCGCCACAGCCTTTTCAGCAGACGTGGGCTTGGATCTGGTCCATAGTGGCCTCAGTGGTGGCAGCCAGGCTGCAGAATTGGTTAGCATACGCAACCTCCAAAGGCCAATCTTACAAAGATGCCTTTTAAAGTATCACTCCTTTTCGGAAACAAATTGGAAAAGCTGGCCAGTAAATGTGGTGAATCTCCAGTTCACCGGCTACTGGAGGACAAGAGGAAGCAGTTACAGTGCCCCTCGCCTTTGAGGGGCCGATCCAGCGTCTCCAAATGTTTTCGTTCCTACAGAAACTTGACATTTCAGAGGTCTCGGCCCTTTGGGAGGTCTCAGTCCTTTTGTAGTCAACAGTCCAAGAGAGGGGCAGGCTCTTGTTCAGGTTCGCCCCGAACCCCCCCAATGAAATTTTGCCGACCCACCCTCAGAATGAGGAGATAGGGGGTCAACTGTCCCTCATCTACCAGTGGTGGGTCAAGATCACTTCGGACAAATGGGTACTGGAAGTCATATGAGAAGGATATGCGCTGGAATTTCATGGCACTCCTCGGGACGTATTCATGATGTCTCCTTGCTACTCCCAGCACATGAAGCAGGTAGTGGAGATTACTCTTTTAAGTCTTCTCAGGATGAGGGCTGTAATCCTAGTACCTGCACCTCAGGAAAATACGGGGTGTTATTCCATCTTTTTCATCATACCCAAGAAGGAAGATTCGTTTTGCCCCATCCGGGACACAAAGAGTGTCTACCGACATCTACGAGTAAATCATTTCTGCATGGAAACATTACACTCCGTGATGATGATCGTACAATCAGGAGAGTTCTTAACCTCCTTGGACCTATCCGACGCCTACCTACATATTCCAATCAATCAAGAACACAGTTTCCTATGCTTTGCGGTACTGGGTCACCATTATCAGTTCCAGGCACTGCCCTTTGGCCTAGCTACAGCCCCCAGAACATTTTCCAAGATTATGGTGGTCGTAGTGACAGCACTGAGAAAAGAGGGAATCTTGGTGCATCTGTACTTAGAAGATGATTGATCCAGTACAAATCCATGGAAGAGAGTCTCCGGGTGACGAACAGGGTGACCTCCTTGCTTCAGGAACTCGATTGGGTAGTAAACCTGGACAAGAGCAGTCTCAAGCCTTCCCAGTCCTTGGAATATCTGGGAGTCCGGTTCAATACCAAGCAGGGCAAGGTCTTCCTTCCAACCATGCGGATAAGGAAGTTGATGTCCCAGGTGCGTCAGCTGATGGGGCACATTATGCTCGATGGTGTGGAGCTATCTCTATGTTCTTGGTTTTGATGGCGGCAACCCTGGAAGTTCTGCCGTAGGCAAGGGCACACATGTGACCACTTTGACACTCACTGCTGTCACGTTGGAACCCGCAGTCTCAAGACTATTGGATTCGCCTCCATTTGCTGATGGGCGTATCCTCTCAGCTCCAGTGGTGGCTGCAGGAAGCTCATCTGAGCAGGGGTGTGCCCCTGTCCTCACTGAACTGGCTAGTCCTCACGACAGACAAGTCTCCAGGGCTGGGGAGCTCATTGTCAGGAACTGTTGGCTCAGGGATGTTGGACTGAAGAAGAGGCCCTCTAGAACATTGACCGCCTGGAAGCCCGGGCAGTCAGATTGGTGTGTCTATAATTCAGCTACAGACTCCAGGGTCGAGCGGTCTGCGTGATGTTGGACAATTCAACGATGGTAGCCTACATCAACCATCAGGGTGGAACCAAGAGCCAACAGGTGTCACAGGAGATAGACCTCCTTATGGAATGGGCGGAAATACATCTACAGATGATCTCAGCCTCCCTCATCGCAGGAAGAGATGTCAGAGCAGACTTTCTAAGCAGGGACAGTCTGGATCCAGGAGAGTGGGTGTTGTCAGCCAAAGCCTTTCAACTGATAGAAGATCGCTGGGGCCTCCCATCCATCGACCTGCTGGCCGCATCTCACAATGCAAAGGTTCCCCGATTCTTCACTCACAGAAGAGATCCGTGGTTCAGATCTGGACGGAAGAAGAGTTGCTATATGCCTTCCCTTCATGGCCCCTGCTGGGCAGGGTCATTCGCAGAATTGAGCACCACAGAGGATTAGTCCTACTTGTGGCTCCAGATTGGCCCAGGCGTCCGTGGTATGTGAACATGTGGAGACCCCACCGTGCAGGGAACTGCTATAGCAGGGACCAGTCCTTCACGAGGATCACTCTTACGGCCTGGCCCTTGAGAGGGCTCACCTGATGAAGTGAGGATATTCTGCCTCGGTAATTGCCACCTTACTCCGCGCTCAGGAATTCTCTACATCCCTAACGTATGTGCAGGTCTGGAGAGTACTTGAGGCCTGGTGCAAGGAACAAGGTGCCCCCACCCCATCTTGGACGGTCAAAATCCCACTTATTCTGGAATTTTTGCAGGACGGCTTGAATAAAGTTTTGGCCCTTAACTCCTTGAAGGTGTAGGTAGCAGTTCTCTCCTGTTTAAGGGGTGAGGTGAACGGAACCCCTCTGTCGGCTCATTTGGATGTGGCCCATTTTCTGAAAAAGGGTGAAGTACCTTCAGCCACCCACCCCTATGGTGGCCGGTTCCCTTGTGGAATCTTAATCTAATATTGGAATTTTTGGCAGGGCCCTCCTTTCGGCCGCTGTGCAGTCTTTCCTTGCGTTTATTAGCCTTGAAAATGGGGACCCTGGTGGCTATATGCTTGGCACTTTGTATCTCTGAACTGCAGGCATTGTCATGCTGGTGACCGTTCCTCTGGATAACTCCAGGAACGTTACAGATTCGTACCGTTCCATCCTTCTTGCCCAAGGTAGTCTTGGAGTTTCATTTGAATCAGTCCATTTTGTTGACATCCCTAGATAAGCACAAGGATGCAGAAAAATGCTGCCTCCTCTGTCATTTGAATGTCAGTAGACTTTTGGTGCGGTATCCGGAAGTTTCAGAAACGGTTCAAAAGACGGATCGCCTGTTTGTCCTTCACGGTGGAAGCAGGGAGAACCAGCTTTGCTGGATTAAGAAGGTGGTCACGGGAACCTATGTGGAGGCAGGAAAGCCATTACTTTCTCAGGTTAAAGCTCATTCCACTAGGATTCAGGCAATCTCAAGGGCGGAGTTTAGACTGCTGTCTCCCGTCAATATCTGCTGAGCGGCAACATGGTGGTCCTTGCACACCTTCTCCAGGTTCTATCACCTGGGTGTACAGGCCCAAGAGGATGCAGCCTTTGCAAGGGTGGTGTTAACCGGACCGCGGGCAGCCTCCCACCCCGATCAGGAGTAGCTTTTATACATCCCAATGGTCCTGAGTCCATCTGGCTACACGCTAGGAAATGGAGAAAATACCTGATAATTTTGTTTCCATGTACGTACCCGGCTCAGTCCAGACTCCTGGGTTCATTCCCCCCTGCCAGCAGATGGAGACAGAGAAAAGCTTCGCTGACACTGCATCATAACCCCCAGTGCCCACAGCAATTCCTCAGTATTTCTCTGTCTCCAGCAGATGGCAGAGGGTGTGAATCCTGCAGTGGGCTAATTTTTTTTACAGCTCATTTTTCCTTTTGAAGCTTCCTCCAAGGGGTTTCCTTTTGGTTTTTTTAAGAATCCCAGTGATTCAGCATCCCGCCCTCAGCTGCTCAAGAATGGTGTCAAGGATTCACCCGTGGAGTGCATATCGAATCCAAGAGATTACAGGTAAGTCTTCATCCAGTCCTAGATCAGGGCATCTATATTCTTACTGGTGTTCAGTTTTTATGATTGATTGAGTACAGTTGCGGTTATCCGTTTTTAAGCATATTATTAATCATATTTTTAATCAAGTTTTTTCACTAGTAGGTCCACAGTGGCTTTTGAAGAGAATACTGGAGGGCTGAGGTCACTGCAGGGGTGTATGTAGGGTGACATCAGCTTTGAAATCTGACTCAGTCTCCATCTGCTGGCAGGGGAGTATAACTCATTGGTCCTGAGTCCATCTGTCTACACCAGGGGTCGGGAACCTTTTTGGCTGAGAGAGCCATGAACGCCACATATTTTAAAATATAATTCCGTGAGAGCCATACTTACTACAACCCCCTACTCTCCTGACGCCCCCATGACCTGCCAAATTAATTTACTACAACCCCCCCCCCCCCCCCAAGACCTGCCAAAAGTCCCTGCTGATCCAGCGGGGGTCCAGGGCTCACAGACAAATCTTTAATAAAAAAGTAAAAATCTAACAAAACCCCCCACCCTCCTGATGCCCCCCAAGACCTCCAAAATTAATTTACTACAACCCCCACCCTCCTGACCCCCCCCAAGACCTGCCAAAAGTCCCTGGTGGTGCAGCGGGGGTCCGGGAGCAATCTCCTGAACTTGGGCTGTCGGCTGCCAGTAGTCAAAATGGCGCCGACGGCCCTTTGCCCTCACTATGTCACTGGGGTCGACCAATGGCGGTGGTAGCCCCTGTGACATAGTAAGGGCAAAGGGCCGTCGACGCCATTTTGATTACTGGCAGCCGACGGCCCTTTGCCCTTACTATGTCACAGGGGCTACCGCCACCCTTGGTCTACCCCAGTGACATAGTGAGGGCAAAGGGCCATCGGCGCCATTTTGACTACTGGCAGCCGACAGCCCAAGTCCAGGAGATCGCTCCCGGACCGCTCCTGGACCCCCGCTGGACCACCAGGGACTTTTGGCAGGTCTTGGGGGGGTCAGGAGGGTGGGGGTTGTAGTAAATTAATTTTGGAGGTCTTGGGGGGGGGGGGCGTCAGGAGGGTGGGGGATTTTGTTAGATTTTTACTTTTTTATTAAAGATTTGTCTGCGAGCCAGATGCAGCCATCAAAAGAGCCATATCTGGCTCCCGAGCCATAGGTTCCTGACCCCTGGTCTACACTAAGGAAAACTAAATTATTAGGTAATTTCTCCATTTCAATAGCCCTGTTTTCTTTAAACACCAGGATTTTTTGGTTTTTTTTTTAAATACAGCCACACCTGTCAGGTTCAAGACAGCAAAACTGGTATTATTTCCAGCAACCAAGCAGGGAGTGCCATACCTGGTAAATGAATTCATCGATGATATCCCAAAGCCACTGGTTGGGAAGTTCCAAGGGAGCTGGGCCATCTGCATCTGTGAGAGGGAGAGAGGTTACACTTTCAACTCCCAGAGATCAGGCCCATACCATCAACAGCTCTAAATGTTTTCTCAGCAAATCTCACCAGAAGTACTGGGGCCACAGAGTTAGTGTATGCGAGTGTTATTTGAGGCTGGAGTAAGAGCTGAACTGATTCATGGTGACTCTTCTGAATACAAACCATTCTTTGAACGTTTTCCATGGGTTTCTGTGGGCAAGGCAAGACTACCTATATGCTGGCCTCTGTACAGACATTTAGGGACGATGCAACACTCGGGGCAGCTCTTTTGTGACCTTCAAGCATTTACCCTCCTGCTGTGCAAAACCAACTCAGGGACTGAATCTGCTTGGTTTACTAACTCTATATGACTTTTTAGACCATTGTCTGAAGAAAAGAAAGGCTTATAAAATCACTGTATGCCTGTGTCTGGACCCCTAATAACTTTTGTGTTTTTTTGTTCTATGCACACTAGATTTTCAGGATGTATTTGGGGGGGGTGGGGGGGGGGAATGATATAAGGACTCAAACTTTTTTTTTTAAATCAGCTCCACAGGCCTGTGTGGGTCCCAAGTGTGCGAATTCCCAAAAAATATGCTCTATTAATTCCACATGGAGGGTCTTGTACTTTTTTTTGGCCTGGCAGTTTCCGCTTGCTCCTTTGGGCTTCAGGCTCAAACCAAACTGGCCTCTGGCACTTTAAGCCTTTATTTGCTACTATTCAGGATTTCTCCCCCTATTTTATATCCATCAAACTTGGCCCAGTCATTGCAGTAATGGTCCTTGGCCAGGAGCCACAAACCACAGTTTCTCCTAGTGCAGACCTTAAGTCTGCCCACTAGGTGATAACTATGAGCAATAGTGGAGACTCCTCTCCCCGCCAATCCCCCCCCCCTCTTCAGGGGCTGTGAACGGTGCCTCTGCAGTATCCCAGGCTGTCCTAGAATGCGGAAGTAAGACTCAAGAACCAACCCCGGGTATTCTCCTGGTCCCTCTATATGACTTTTTCATGCACACTGCACAAAAAGAACTCATGAAGTGCAAGCTGTGTTCCCTTCTGAGACACGTCACGAGCATGGAGAACACCTCTTCAGCTTCAGAAGTCATTTTATCTTGTAGTAGGAAGAAAAGTTATTCTATATTAGGAGACTGAACAGGTGTGACAAGTAGAGCAGCCACACTTGGGCTGAGTGGCACAAAGAAGCTACATGGCAAGTGCCTCAGTGCCATACTAGGCCGGGTCCATGCTCGGCGGCAGTTTCTCCAGAGCACTGAAGGCAACTCACTCAGGATGTAGTTGAAGAGGTTGCAGTAGTTATAGTAAGATTCAAATCGCTGCTCCAGAGTAGGTCCCCCCTACAACAAAACACACAGAAGTGACAATTAAAAAAAAAAAAAAAAAAAAAAAAAAAAAAGTAGACATTTCTCTCCCCTATCCCCAGAACTCACTGGATGCTCTAAATGTCCCCCTGGTGTCATACATTCTAAAATCTCTCCCGATGTTCTATACCCATGCTCTTCTTTCATTTTACTGTTAACATCATTCTTTATCTGATATCCTACAGTTCTCTTGAACTCCTGACAGCAGCATGCTTAGAAACATGCCACTTATTACCTCACATGATGCATAGAGCAACAGGAGACACTCTTGCTACGAGGCTGCTCTCAAAGGATTCTAGGGAAGCAGGCTAAATAGTGATGCAAGCCTAAAATATCGACTGAAAAGAAGATGAGTGTTGTGTGTACTTATGAATTACAGCTCTCTTTAAATGTGCTGGTTTCGATCCTCTACCAATAAAAGATGTTTGAGTAACACATGCCCAGGTCACACCTTTTCCTCCAGGACCCTAATACATGTCTGCTGTAATGTTCCACATCCCCACCAGACCTGTCCACTCTTATTGTTTCAATGTGTAATGCACATCTGAATACAAAGAGAGCACTGCATGAGTCTTAGCCAAAGCCCTTGGTTTCCTGCAGTTACTGAGAGTATATTCTGCAATAAGAGACATTTCTGTTGCAAAGTTTCTGAAATCCTGCAGCCATTCTGAAGACATGGTTTAATGCAGGGGTCAGGAGCCAGATATGGCTCTTTTGATGACTGCATCTGGCGCGCAGACAAATCTTTAATAAAAAAGTAAAAATCTAACAAAATCCCCCACCCTCCTGACGCCTCCCAAGACCTCCAAAATGAATTTACTACAACCCCCCACCCTCCTGACCCTCCCAAGACCTGCCAAAAGTCCCTGGTGGTCCAGCGGGGGTCCAGGAGTGGTCTGGGAGCGATCTCCTGGACTTGGGCTGTCGGCTGCCAGTAGTCAAAATGGCGCTGACGGCCCTTTGCACTCACTATGTCACTGGGGTCGACCAATGGCGGTCACAGGGCGGCAGTAGCCCCTGTGACATAGTAAGGGCAAAGGGCAATGACGTCGCCCTCAGAGCTGTGCTGCCACCTGCCAGGAAAAAAAAACAGCCTTTGATTTTTTTTTTTTTTAAACTTTATGAAAAAATACACTGAGAGCTAAAAACCTGATTAAAAGAAACAGGTAGTCTCAGCCATAAGGTAACGAAAAAATCCCTGGAGAGCCTGCAGCCGCCTGGGCGGCCTCATGAGGGAGGGATCTGGACGAGACGGACTCACAAAAAGGAACAACCCCTGGCCCGTCTGCCTCTACCGGACAGGGTAGGACCCACCAGGAATCCAAAGGAAAAAACAAAACCCCCCAGGAGGAAGGCTCAAAAGAAAAGCATTAAAGAAAAAAACCCTGCAGAACTGCAGGAGAGCACCCTGTGCCATTTGTTAGAGACAGAGAAAATACTGAGGAACTGCAGGTGGCCCTAGGTTTTATGTAGCAGGGTCAGGCAAGTTTTTTTTTCTCTGTCTCCTCCTGCTGGCAGGGATGTAAGAGCCCAGGCATCTGGACTGATCCGGGTACATACAGGGAACTGCTATTAAGCAGTAAGGATTAGTAGCTTCGGATCGAGTCATTTAATGTTTGGGTACTTGCTCGGTAGAGATGTGCATTCGTTTTTGCCGAATTAGACAATTTCAACTAAATTGTCTAATTCAGCATGGTTTGGGGGCAACAAAACCCAAAAAGAATTTTTCCGAAATTTCGGAAAAACTTATATTTCGGGTTAGTACGCGCTAACTCCCATTAGCACGCACTAACCCCAAAATTGGGGACCCATTGAGGAAAAAAACCCAAACCGCAGGAAACACGAAGTTTCCTGCAGTTCACCGAAAACAAAGCCCGAAACGATATTTCAAAACTATGCACATCTCTATTGCCAGGTTCTTGTGGCCTGGTTTTGGCCTCTGTTGGAAACAGGATGCTGGGCTTGATGGACCCTTGGTCTGACCCAGTATGGCATATCTTATGTTATGTTCTTATAAGCATATAAAGTAATGCTTTGCATAAGAAGAAAAATATTATCCAACAAGCTTGTGTCTGTATAATTTATAATGTTCTTTTGGTGGTTTATGGTGAAGGATCTCAAAGATGAGAGAAAGAAGGGAAGAGAAGATCTCAAGGATGGGGACAGGAGAAGAGAAGGAAGAATAGGGAAAGAGAGGAATGGAAATGAGAGGGAGGGAAGAGAGGGGAAAGGGAGAAGAATGAAGGTAGAGGGAGGATTGGGGATGAGGGTTCTGGCATCAGGGGATGGGGGAAGACAGGAGAGAGGTTCTGGGGATGTGGGCAGGGATGCATTTCTCCCACAGTTCTGGCACTGTTCTGTTTGCAATCCTATCTCTGGTTTTCTCTCTCTCCTTTGTACTCCTTGATTCAGATGCTGCCTCATCCTCCAATCCCAGGTGCCAAATCATGCACACAGCCTCTTCTATTTCACATACCATTCTCTCCCCCCTCACTAATCTTCCCATCTTCTCCTTACTACTGCCCTCCTCCACACTGAACAGCTGGCACCAGAAGCCAGCAAAAGAAGAGTATGCAGTTAGAGGTGTCACTCTCCTCCTAGTACAAGTCCAATCACAATGCGATGGGGAGGAAAGTTAAACTGTGAAGGGGGAGGAGGAGTTTCAAATGTGCTGGCCGGCCACTACATTCCCACCTTAACTCGCCTCTGGTCTTCTACAATTCTGTGGGGGACCGAATAAGTCTGAGGCAAAGGCAAGATTTTGCGACCCTTGCCACAGAATTGTACAAGACCAGGGACTTGGTCTTAGATGGAAATTCAAGCATGGGTAATGAGAGAAGTTGCTCTGCTTACGCTGACTTTAGCATAGACATGTCTGTAATACAGCTCCTTGTAGAGGATCAGGAACACAGCATCTGCAAGACAGCAGCAGTGCAAACAGTGTTAACAAGGAGATCTGTTTTTAAATTACTTCTTTTTTTTTTTCTTTTTATTGTTTTTCAAACTAACATCCACATCTCAAAGCCAACAGATAAGTTCACACATTTCAATAAATTCTTCCCACCTTCCTAAGCTCTCCCACAACTTTCCAAGAAAGTTCCACTGTGATCTTTGTCCGAAACTTGAACATAGGAAGTAACATTTTCTGCTCAAGGCAGTTATCAGTTCCATTTGATATACTCCCCATAGCCTCTTATATAAAGCAGTTATAATAAGTGGATTCTTTTGCTTACAATGTGATATCTCACACTTTGCAGCTGCACACCCTGGGGCGCATTGTGTTAGTCAACTGATGCACTTGGCACATCAGCTTCCTTATCCACGAGGGAAGGAGTAAGACCTTGTCCTGCTTGGTGTCGAACCGGACTCCCATGTACTCCAAGGACTGGGAGGGGTTGAGGCTGCTCTTGTCCATGTTCACGACCCAACTGAGTTCTTGAAGTATACTCTCACCAAAGCACATGGAAGACAGAGCCCCGACATCCAAGAGATGTCTGGCAAAAGTGTGTAACGACTTCCAAGTAGCCGCTGTGCAAATCTCCTGCAGAGACGCCACCTATAATTCGGCTCAAGAGGTCACCTGAGAACGCCTCGAGTAAGCCCTTAAGCCCTCAGTCACAGGACTACCCTGAGATATATATAAATCAACCACATTGCCTCCTTAAGCCACCGTGCAATGGAAGCATTAGAAGCCTTACACTCCTCCTTTGGACCACTCCACAGAATAAAAAATTGATCAGATCTACGAAAATAAATAGTGATTTTCAGATACCCCAAGAAAGCACGCCTTACATCCAAGAGCTTAATTCTCTCACATGAAGCTGAAGTTCTTCAGTCTGACTAAGATGGAATGCCGAAACCACCTCTGGCAGAAAGGAAGGCAGCTTGCAAAACGACACCTCCAAATCTGAAATCTGCCAAAAAAAGACACGATAAAGCCTGGAGCTTCGAAATTCTCCTGACTGAACAAAAAGCCCTCAGAAAAACCACCTTAAAAGTCAAGTCCTTCAAAGTTGCCCCTGTTGGTGGTTCAAATGGAGCTGCACACATCCCTGTAAACACCAGATTAAGCAGAGCTTTCACACTGGAGGATGCAAATTCGAAGCCCACCTCCCCCCCCCCCCCCGAAGAAATCATTTAACATCTGAATGGAGATCTCTACCCATAAAGGAATCTCGGGCCCAGACTGGAAACCCCAGCAACTCCACCATCTGATTCACATGAAAAGCAGAAACCACCTTAGGAAGGAATGAAGGCACCGTCCATAAAGAAACCTTGTTGGAGGAGATCCGCAGGAATGGATCATGGTAAGAAAGGGCCTGTAATTCAGAAATCCACCTAGCCGAGCAAATGGCAACTAAAAAGACAGTCTTCAAGGTAAGAACCTTTAAAGAGGTTTGACTCAAAGGGGGCCTCATGGAGGACCAGCAACACCAGATTGAGATTCCAGTTAGGATACACATTCGGGAATGGAGGCTTCAAATGCTTTACCCCTTTCAGAAAAGGGACTACATCAGGATGAGAGGCCAACAGCCTGCCCTGAACCTTATCCCTAAGACAACCGAGGACTGACACTTGAACTCTCAGTGAACTATAAGCCAAACCCTTTGACAAGCCCTGCTGTAGAAAGGACAAAATATGCGGAACAGAGGACAACAGTGGATTTACCTGTGGTTGAACACACTAGGTCTCAAACACCTTCCAAACTTGGACATACGCCATGGAAGTCACCGGCCGCCTGGCCTGAAGAAGGGTAGCAATGACTGACTCCAAATAGCCCTTCAGTCGCAACCGCCGCCTCTCAAAAGCCAGGCCACGAGACAAAAGTGATCCTCCCAATCCAAAATGATGGGGCCTAGACGCAATAACCCCCGCAGGTGAGCTAGTCGAAGGGGTCTGTCCACAGCCAGATGAACCAGATCCATGAACCAAGGATGCCGCCGGCCACTCGGGAACCACCAGAACCACAGAGCTAGGATGGGTCTCAATGCGCTGCAGCACACGCCCTATAAGGGGCCATGGTGGGAAGACAAAAAAGGATCCCCCTCTGCCACGGGCACACCAGAGCGTCGAGGCCCACTGAACTGACATCTTGCCTGCGACTGAAGAACCAAGTCATCTTTGCACTGAGCTGCGTCGCCATGTCCAGTTGAGGGGACCCCCCCCCCCCCCGCCGGACACAAATGAGGTTCCAGGCTTCTATGGACAGCTCCAACTCCCCTGGATCCATCTGCTGATGGCTGAGGAAATCTGCTTGCACATTGTCTACTCTGGCGACATGGGATGCTGCGATCCCTTCTAGGTGTAGTTCCACCCATGCAAACAGCAATTGAGCTTCCCGAGCCACTGCTTGACTCCTGGTGCCACATTGACGGTTTATGTACGCCACCGTAGTTGCATTGTCCGAGCAAACCCAAACCATGTGACCTTGCACCAGCACCAGAAATTCTTCCAAGGCTCTGCGTATGGCCCTTGTCTCCAATCGATTGATGGACCAGGACTTCTCCTCCGGTGACCAAAGTCCCTGAGCCGAACGACCCAGGCACACCGCTCTCCAGCCCCTGAGACTTGCATCCATGGTCACCACCACCCAATCGGGGATTTCAAAATTAACTCTCTTCGCCAAATGGGACTGGGATAGGCACCACGACAGACAGGTTCTGGCTTCCTTCCCTAGCGGCAGCGGAAGATGGTATTGCTCCGACATTGGATCCCAGCGGGACAACAGGAATCTCTGTAGAGGACGCATGTGGGCAAAAGCCCATAGGGACCAGCTCCAACGTTGAGGCCATAGAGCCTAGGTCCTTAAGTAATCCCAGACCTTCAGAACCTGGAGATTTAACAGCCGATCGACTTGCCGATGCAACTTGGTCAACCTGTACAACGTCAGGAACATCCAGTTGGACCGGGTATTGAATAGGGTCCCCAGGTACTCCAGATATTGAGACAGTGTCAGCTGACTCTTCGCCAGGTTGATCACCCAACCAGAGAGCATAATGTCTGGAGAATGTGGTCCACTGCTCAAACACACTCCTCCTGTGTCTTGCACTGAATGAGCCAATTGTCAATGTACGGGTGCACCAGCACCCCCCTTCCTTAAGGCCGCCGCTACCACCACCATCACCTTGGTGAAGGTCCGCAGAGCCATGGTGAGCCCAACTGGAAGAGCCCGGAACTGGAAGTGCTGCCCCAGCAACTTGAACCACAGAAACTTCCGATGTCCCTGCTGTATAAGGATGTGCAAGTAGGTCTCGGTGAGATCCAACAACACCAGAAATTTCCCCCTTGCAGATTACTGCGATCACTGTGCGTAGTGTCTCCATCCGGAAACATGGGACCTTCAAGCTCCTGTTCACCTTCTGGAGAACCAAGATGGGACGAAAGGTGCCCTCCTTCTTTTGATCCACAAAGTAGACTAAGTACCGTCCTTGACTTTCCTCGTTCTTTGGCACCAGGAGAATAGCCTCCAGGCTTAATAATCTCTGAAGGGTTCCTTCCACGGCCACCTGCTTGCTGCTGGAAACACAGCGCAACTCCAGAAAGGCTTCTTTGAGAGGACGAGAAAACTCCAAGGCACAGCCATCCCTGATCATCTCAAGCACCCACTGATCAGACGTAATCTTCACCCACTCCGTGTAATAAAGGGACAAGCAGCCCCCGACCGCTACTGGAGAGGAGTGGTTGAGCCAGATCTCATTTTGTTGGCTTACAGCCTCCAGCCCCCTGGCCAGAGCCACCCCTGGAGGGTCGTCCAGAGGGTCGAAAGGACTGCTGGCGGCCGGCTGCTTAGATCCTGAGGAAGCCGCTCCTCTTCTAGAGCGAAAACGCCTCGACTCCCAAAAACGAAAGCAACCAGAGAAAGACCTCTGAACATTCTTCCTGTCTTCTGGCAATTTATTGCCTTTAGTCTCTTCCAAGGACTTCATAAGTTGATCCAGATCCTCCCCTAAGAGAAGCTTCCCTTTAAAAGGAAGGTGACATAACTGGGACTTGGACCACATGTCTGCCGCCCAGTTGCGCAGCCACAAAAGGCACCTTGCTGCCACTGCTGAAAGCATACTGCATGCCACTGTGTGCACCAAATCATAAAAAGCGTCCGCCACATAGGCCACCCATGCCTCCAGACAGGCTGCCTGAACAGAAGAGTACTCCCAAAGCCGCTGGATCCTGAGGCTTCTGGATCCAACAGACAGGCACGTTGCATCATACTAGCGCAAACCGCAGCAGAGAGACCCAACGCGGAGATCTTGAACATTCGTTTGAGTTGAATCTCCAGCTTGCGATCCTGCGCATCCTTCAGAGCAGTAGCTCCTGCCACCGGAATCGTGGTCTTCTTGGTAACTGCTGAGGCTGCTGTATCCACCTTAGGAGTCTTAAGGCGGTCCAAATGCTCCTCCAACAGGGATAGAACTTCATCATTGCCCTCCCCACTTTTTTTTTTTTAATTCTTTATTTATTGCATTTGCAAATATACAAATAAAAGAAAAATACATCTGTGTAGTCTTACATAAGATATAAACAGCAACTGCTATTTTAAGAGGAATAATAATAAGGGAAAAATAACACATAATATCTCTTTTCCTTATATTCGAAAAATGTTTAAACTTCATGAATCATTTTAATTCTCTACCGATGACAACTTAAATATGTTTCAAACCATGAAAAATATAGGGAGGCAAGTGAAATCTAAGTGAGAGATTATCTAGAAATTTTTATATGATCAGTGGCCTTAACATAGAGTGTTTAACTGGATCATCATTATTATGACCCTATTCTTAATTGACCGGGGAAGAAGTGGTTGGTCTATGGGCATCTATGAATTGACGAAGTTGTTCTAACTGAAAAAATATAAAACAGTCATCCCCTTTCTTGATAATACACTTACATGGGTAACGAAGTGTGAATGCAAAACCTAGAGAAATAACATCTTGTCTTAAAGATAGAAATTCTCTCTGCCTTATTTGTGTCATAGGTGCTAGGTGCGGATATATTCTTACTGCTTGACCATGAAAAATTAAAGGAAATTTTCTAAAGAAATTACGCATCACATTATTTAGGTCATGCACAGAAATAAACTCGACAAGCAATGTTTTTCTATCTATTACATCCATATCGGTGTTTTCTAAAAAGCTGGTTAAATTTAATGGAATAGCTGTTGGTGGGGGCCCTGCAGCAGAGGGTCTATTACTATTATTAAGGAATCTACAGAAATTTATAGATGGCATATTCTCTTCTGTGAATTCAAGTCCTTCTCTGAAGAGTCTCTTCAATGTGGTAAAAGGAATTTCTCCAGCAACTTGGGGAAAGTTCATAATTCGTAAATTCAAATGCCTGATGTTATTTTCCAGAATTTCTAAACGTTTGGAGCAGGCCATCTGTTCTTTAATTACCGCTACATTAACAGCTTGCAGAGATTTAATTTTATTTTCAGTCTCTGTAACCTTATTCGAAGTCTCCATAGCCTGTTCCTGAATTCCTAATATTTTTTGTTGAAAATTATAGTTCAGGGAATCCATTTTTTGTTCTAGTCTTTTCATAGCCTGTCCTTGTCCTGCCACCAGGTCCCATAGTGACTCAAGTGTCACAGCCTCTGGCCTAGTTGGAAAAACCGGGGCCTCGTCACCCATGCCAATAGATGTTTGGTACTGACCTCGGTCCACCGAAGCTCCCTCGGTTCTCTCTCAGAGGCCAACTTCCTGGGTCGAGGTCGCCGAGGCTCCCACTCCTGCAGAACCTTCCGTTCCTGTCCGGGGGGACTCCCTCGTTGTCGGCATGTTTCCTGGGTCGACTTCCACCTCCACAGTCGCACTGGCCGCGTCATCGACCTGCGACCGGGAAGTCTCTCCATCAGGGTCACGTTGTGCCGGGGGGTGGTCTGTTGACCGGGCTGAGAGAAACCTCGTCTGCAGGAGTCCCCTGCTCTCCCCCGCCGGGGCTCACATCAGATTCACCGGTGCTCTCTACTTGTTCCAGCTGGTGCATGAAACGGATAATATCAAGTTGTCCCATGGAAGGTAAGGTCTCAGGCGGAAAGATCCTTACCTTCCCCTTTCTTTTCGAAGGCATATCGGTAAAAGTAAGTAATTCAAGGAAAAAAAGACTGACAACCGGCGTTCAGCTCCGTGTCTCTGCCGCCATCTTGCCTCTGAAATATCGCCCTCCCTACTTTTAAGCCCAACTCTGAGGTATCCCACTCCCAGCTAATCAGCTTTTGAATCTTTTTTGGAATAGGGAAAGTGCTCAGCAGACCTCTGAGACCATCCAAGACCAGATTAACTCCTCCTCTCTTAAATAGGGGGACCATCCGGGGGTCGTCTCCGGCAGGCTCGGCACCTTCAAGGAGGGGTCTAATTGTCTTTACTGGCGACCGGACCGGGGGCGAGATCCCCTTCTGGCTCATCTGGGTCCACTACCGGAGAGGAGTCTCCCTCCCCCTGCGGATCTTCAGAGTCCATCCCGTCTTCCCTATTTACCTCTGGACAGCCAGGACAAGGCCCCCGTATCTTCAGGGAGACCCCCGAGGAGCGACAAGGCCTCTTTGAGGAAACCAAGCCTGTCTCCCTGGGTCTACGCTTGGCTGCCTTATTAGCCAAGAAAGCCTTATGCAGCAGGAGAATGAATTTGGGCGAAAACCCCCCAGGGCCCAGAGGTACCCTCTCAGAATCACTGGAACTCGAGGTAGAGCCCACTTCATCCCCCTGCTCGATACCCTGGACCGCAGAAGGGGGGGGGGGGGCCATCAGCAACCCCATCAGTTGGAGTGTTGTAGTCCATAGCCCCTTCGGAAGTCTCAGGCAAGGAGACCTTCACCTTGGGCCCTGCCCCAGCCCGGGGACCCAGAAGCCTTCCTGGGCTTCTGAGGCCTAGAGGAGGATCCCTCTCCTCCCAGAGAACAAGAAGTGCAAAGGGAGAGGGAGTTTAGGTAGGCAGACCACACTCCATAGGCTTTGCAAGCCGTCGTCATGAAGCCCCCGAGGAAAAAAAAAAAAATCAGTGCCAAAATGGCTGGCCCATGTGGCCTGAAGGCTGCCAGAGGTGCTGCCGCGCTAAAACTGAAGGCACGTGGGAGAAGCAGCAGAGGAGAGGAGATTCGAGTGTGCCAAAAATAGCCTCGCTGAAAGCAGGCGCAGGCCGGCGCGTCAAAAATTGGCCTATCCTCCCCATCCCCTGTGAGAAATAAATCCGCGTCCTCTGCTGGCAGGCCTCTCTAGTCCCCGTCTGACACGGCCCCGGAACGCTGGGCCCGCCTGCTTGCAGCACTGCCGTCCAAGCAGACCGATCCCAGTTTCGTCCCGGGCGGTCTCCGGCTACAGGGGAAGAGGGCAAATACCTTCACCGCCGCGCTCGAGGGTGCACCCGCTGCCTCTCAGCCACGCCCAAAGGATCGGGGGCTAGGTCTTCGCTGCGATTCGGCCGCCGGACTGAGGCTCACCTCCGAGGGACCACGGAAATCACCTTGGGAATCTCAACTGGGGGAGGGACCCGAGGGTATCACCGCAGGAGAACGGGGGCTCGTCTTCAGGTAGGATTTCTTCTTTCAATTTTGGGTTTTCTTCTTTAAATTTGATCTAACGCTTGAGAGCGTGCAGATAGTCCCTAACTGCTATGGAGACGGAAAATACTGAAGAGCTGCACTTCCTGCAGGGGTATATGTACTTGGGGCTGACGTCAGATTGAAATCTGATCCGTCTCCAACTGCTAGCAGGAGTACACTATACCCATTGGTCCTGAGTCCATCTGCTACACACTAGGAAAGATAATTTTTGGCATAATTGACAACCCAACCAAGTTATGTCAGCCTGTCCAGAACCCTTTGTGCCGCCTGTTTGCAGAGATCCTCAGACTTCGCTCGGATGAGCCAATCGTCCAGGTAACGGTGAACCAACATCCCCTCCCTGCGGAGAGCCGCTGCCACCACCATCATGACTTTGGTCAATGTATGCGGTGCCGTCGCTAGACCAAAAAGGTAGGGCACAGAACTGAAAGTGTCTGCCAAGGATTAGGAAACGAAGAAACTTCTGATGTTCCTTGCGGATTCCGATATGCAGATAATCTTCTGGCAGGTCTAACGAGGCCAGGAACTCACCACTGCGCACCGCCACAATGACAGAGCGTAGGGTCTTCATTCGGAAGTGGGGTACCTTGAGAGTCTTGTTCATTCCCTTGAGATCCAGAATGGGCTGAAAGGAACCGTCCTTCTTTGGCACCACAAAGTAGATGGAATAGTGTCCCGTTCCCTCTCTTCCTCGGGACCGGGAACAATAGCCCTTAGGGATTGCAGCCTGTGGAGGGTCTAACGGACAATCTGCCTTAGATGAAACATCCGCTGCCCAATTTCACAACCAGAGGAGTCGCCATGCAGAAACTGCTGAGGCCATGGTTCTTGAGGAAGTATGAAGCAAATCATATAGGGTATCCGCCCAATAAGCTACCACCGCCTCCAGGCGCTCGGCTTGTGCCGCCTCTTGCAGTGGGAGATCTTGTGCACTCAGCAGCTGCAGCACCCACCTTAGGCTTGCCCGAAGCATATAGCTACTGCAGACGGCTGCCTGGTTGCCAAGGGCACAGACCTTAAAAATCCTTTTCAGGAGTACCTCCAACTTCCGGCCTTGGAGGTCCTTCAGTGCTTCCGCACCCGCCACCGGGATAGTGGTCCTCTTTGTGACTGCGGACACCGCGGCATCCACTTTGGGAACTTTCAAAAGTTCCACAATCTCTTCTGGTAGAGGGTATAACTTGTCCATGGCTCGACCCACTCTGAGACCCACCTCTGGAGCATCCCATGCCCGGGCCATAAGTTGTTGCAGCATCTGATGGAGTGGGAAAGTTCTGGTCGCACCCCGCAATCCAGCCAGAACTGGATCCACCGCGTCCGGAGCTGGATCCGCCTGGGGGAGGACGAGGCCAAGCTCGCAACACACATAGGGGCTCCAGCTCCTTCCTATGAAAGAGACGGACTACTTTCGGGTCATCGCCATCCAGACTCACGGGCTTCTCCGGATCCTCATCCAAGTCCACCCCAAGAAGGGGGGCTGGTGTACCGTCCGGGGGCGTAGCAACCGTGACGGCAGCCTGCTGCGAAGAAGATGGCTCATCTTTCCGGGACATAGAACCCTGGGGTTCCTGGCGCCTGGGAACCTTCAGAGGGGGCCCAGCACGGGTCCCTGAGGAAGAGGAGGCCCCTGCTGATACAAAATAGCTACAAACGCTTTGTGCATGAGGAGCACAAAGTCTGAATTAAAAAGAGGCCATTGTCGGCACCTCCCCCCCCAGGGGGAGGGGCATGTCGTCAGAGAGGTCCGACAAATTGTTCCCAGAGTCCCCTGGACTAAGGGTTGCCGCAGGGGAGAGCAGCAGCGGGAGATCCCCTCCCCCAACCACTCTGCTTTGAGCGTTGGCGAAAGTCTTCAAAATGGCCGCCATTCCCGCGCTGACAGGGAACGGATCGGCCTCGCACAGACGTGAAGCAGGACATTTAACTGCACCGCGGGTCCTGCCAGAATATCCTGGCGCAGCGTTTGCAAGCTCTCCCCGGCGGGGAGGCAATGCGAACACACCCCTGAATGAGAGGTGCGAGGCAGTCTCTCCACATGCAGAGCAGTGAGCAGGAGCCGGTCCAACGGGCATCCCGAAGAAAGACCACCCCCCCCCCGGAGCTGGTCGCAAAAGCAAAGCCGGGAAAAAGAAAAAATAACCAACCTGTATGCAGCGCCTGTGCCGAGCCTGCTTCTGGGTATCAGCCCTTTGCCTGTTTTGTTTTTTGGGTTTTTTTTTTAAAGATACAGTACCAAATGAAGGTAGGTTGCTCCAAATACCCACCAGAAGAGTATGGGGGTGGAGGGGGTGGGAGGGGCCGGACCACTGGTATCACCCCGGGCGCCTCACCAACAAAAGGAGTGTGGCAGACTTCCCAGCCCTGGGGAGATGGTCCCACTGGAACTTGGGATGAAGCTGCTTCTTCTGTCCTACCTAAAATGTTCCAAGACTGGAATTTCTTTTTTTTTTTTTGAGACCCCCAACCGGGTCAAACCGCAGGTTTTGCACCACCTCCATCTGCTGGAGACAGAGAAATACTGAAGAGATGCGGGCAGCACTTAGCTTTAAGAGGGGGCACTCTCGAAGTTTTTCTCTGTCTCCATCTATTGGAAGGGAGGCAAAACCCAGCTGTCCTGGACTGACCAGGGTACGTACAGGGAAAAGAACTTTGGACTGTGCTGGTTCTTTTAAGAAGGCAGTTAAGACTTTCTTTTTCCACAGGACTTAACAGTAATTGATTCCTGAATTCTTACTTCACGGAGTCGCCAATGTATGATCCATGCTCTACATGATGGCGCAGTTTCTATCTGTTTTGTGCTGGTTGTATTGGATTGTTTTGGCCTTTGGTCATTGTTATTGTGTTTTTCATTATGTATGTACCCACTGTGATCCACCTCAGACGTTTTAGGAAATGAGTGGAATATAAGCTTTTTAATTAAAATCAATATGCCCCTCCCCACAATTCCCCCCCACACAAACCCCTCCCACCCAGTCCTATACCCCCCTACAAATACACAGCCACATCCTCAAACACAAATATCCCCCACACCTATATGCCTGTCATACACAATCTCTCTTCCCTCCACCCCCAAAAAGTACCCTCACCACAAATCCCCGACACCCACCCCTTCTACAAATCTATGTTGGAAAGCATTATTGACGCCATGCCTTTGCACGATGGCACTACTTGTTTTGGTAATGCTATGGGAGCTCTTAAACCTGACACCTTAGGGCTTCAGCCCTGACCCCATGCTTTCAGCTCTAGGCAGAATCTCACACAGTTGAACTCCAACACACGCTTTCCTGATGTCTGAGCAAAGTTTATCACTCACCGTTTCCAACTTGTGGGGCAATGGCTTCAGCCTCAGGCCATGGGGAGGTCTTGTAGAACCTCTCTGTCAGTTTGGTCCAGCTGAAAAAAGAAAGGGATGAGATGATATCATTATGTATGTCACATACAGACCTCTTGTCTGAGGATGCAGGGCATCAGCATGTGTGACCATATAACACTGGCACGTCAGTAGGCTACAAAGATGGACAAAGAACTACTACTTCCAGGAAGCCCTCAGATGCTATCACAGGGCTTTCAGAAAGTATCTTCCCCTGGCCACTTGCGCTGGATCTCTGGCCCGATGCCCAGCTTAAGAAGGATGTCCCATGAAGGTTAACACCCATCACCCTGATATTTACAGATGTTGGTCAAACTAACTCAAACAGGCCCCCCCACTACCTGCCAAATACCATACTTTATTTTCATTTTTTTTTTAAATTTTTTATTTCTGAATTTTCAATAAAGAACATACGTTAAACATTAACTGAATACAGATTATGATACTGCATATAATAACAATCGCCAATATATTAAGGGGTAATTGTAAACTACATTATCTGTATTTTCTCAAGGCAATCCAGGGAAAAAAAAAGATTTTTACATGAGCGATTTAAGGAATCCAGTATTAAGAAAATAAAGTGATTAATTTCTCTTTTCTTTCATTTTAAAAGTGCACTGTCATAGTGGTAAAGGAAAATTGGTTCTTACGTGCTAATTTTCATTCCTGTAGTACCACGGATCAGCCCAGACTGCTGGGTTATGCCTCCCTTCCAGCAGATGGCGACAGAGAAAAACTTGAAGGGCACGCCCTGTACGTATGGTGCACCACCTGCAGCCCCCTTCAGTATAAACAGTATCAAAGCAGAATTAGAATTCTAACTGGTAACAGCAATCCAAATTTAAATGGCTAAATCAAATCTATGAGAACCAACTATGTACAAATTAAGAGCACTTGTGAAATCTTCGTACTGCTATATAGTGTGATAGTAAATTAAAAGATTCGAGTAGATCCAAAAAATTCAAGAATGTCTAATCTGGGCGGACGTCTGGGCTGATCTACTACAGGAACGAAAATTAGCAGATAAGAACCAATTTTCCTTTCCCTGTATGTACCCGGATAAGCCCAGACTGCTGGATTGTGCCCAAGCCGCCTTACATGGGGTGGGACCTAGAAAGCCCTGCTTGAAGCACACCACTTCTGAAACTCTCAGAGTCAGGAGCCCTAACATCCAAGCGGTAATTCGGAGCAAAGGTATGCAAAGATTTCCAAGTCGCCACCCTACAGAACTCCTGAGAGAAAACCAACTGACTTTCTGCCCAGGATGCAGCCTGAGCCCGAAGCGAATGAGCCTTAAGACCATCCAGAACCGCTCGCCAGTGACCTATGTACGCCAAAGCAATAGCATCCTTGAGCCATCAGGCAATGGTGGCCTTGGAAGCTTTATGCCCTTTCCTAGGACCGTTCCACAAGACAAAAAGATGATCCGACAAACAAAACTCATTCGTGACCTCCAAGTAAGGCAGAAGCACCCGTCTAACATCCAACCTCCTCAATTTGCGGGCATGCAGAAAATCTTGATCCAAATTCGGAAAAGCAGGCAACTCAACCGACTGGTTGACATGAAAAGCCCACACCACCTTAGGAAGAAAAGATTGCACCGTCCGCAGAGAAACACCGGAATCTGTAAACCTAAGAAAAGGTTCGCGACAAGATAGTGCCTGAATCTCAAAAACTCTCCGAGCCGAGCAGATAGCGACCAAAAACACCGCTTTGAGCGTAAGGGCCTTCAGAGAAACACGCCTGAGCGGTTCAAAAGGAGGTTCACACAACGTTCGAAGGACCAAATTCAAACTCCATGATGGACAAACCGCCCGGAGGGGAGGATTTAAGTTCTTCTCACCTCTAAGAAAACGCACAACACCAGGGTGAGCCACTAAGGACACTCCTTCCACTTTTTCTCGTAAGCAGCCCAAAGCCGCCACTTGGACCCTTAGAGAACTGAAAGCTAACCCCTTCGTCAAACCGTCTTGCAAGAAGGCTAGGATGTTGGCTATCGAGGCGTGCCTAGGAAAACGTTCGATCTACTACACCAAGAGTCAAAAACTTTCCAGACCCAGACATACGTAAGAGAGGTCTATGTTTTACAAGCCCGCAAAAGATTGGAAATTACCGTATCTGGATAACCCTTTTTTCTCAACTGCCTCCTCTCAGAAGCCAAGCCGCTAGACAAAAGCGATCCACCTGGTCGAAAAATACTGGACCCTGCTTCAGGAGATTTGGAAGATGACCCAGCCGGAGAGGACCGTCCATCACGAGATTGACGAGATTTTCGAACCACGGCCTCTGTAGCTATTCTGGAGCTATCAGAACCACTGCCCCCGGATGGGCTTCTATCCTTAAGACATTGCCCACCAGGGCCCAAGGAGGGAAGGCGTAGAGCAGAATGTCATGGGGCCACGGAAGGACAAGGGTATCCACTCCTTCCGCCCCCTGCTCTCTTCTGCGACTGAAGCAGCGCAGCACCTTGGCATTTCTCCGAGTTGCCATTAAATCCAAACAGGGAATCCCCCACCGATGAGTTAACAACTTGAACGCCTCGTCGGACAGTTCCCACTCTCCGGGAGCCAGTCTCTGACGGCTTAGAAAATCCGCCTGAACGTTGTCTACCCCGGCAATGTGAGAAGCCGCTATCCACCCCGGCAATGTGAGAAGCCGCTATCCTGAGCAGATCTCTCCGCCCAGGCCATGAGTTCGTCTGCCTCCGCAGCCACAGGACGGCTCTTTGTTCCTCCTTGCCGGTTGATGTATGCCACTGTTGTCACATTGTCGGATAGCACTCTTACCGACAGACGACGGGTGAGAGGCAGGAATGTCTGCAAGGCCAAGCATACCGCTCGTTTCCAGACGATTGATGGACCATTGTGCTTCCTGCTGTGTCCATTGGCCTTGCGCCGCTTGAGACCTGCAAACTGCTCCCCAACTGGAAAGACTGGCATCTGTCATCACAATGATCCACTGAGGGACTTCCAGATCCACCCCCCGAGACAAGTGTTCTGGGATCAACCACCAAGCTAGACTGGACCTGGCCGGGTCCTGGAGCAGCAAGGGAATTTGAAACTCCTCTGATTTGGGATCCCAACTTGAAAGCAAAGCCCTCTGCAATGGTCTCATATGAGCGAATGCTCAAGTAACCAACTCCAGCGTAGGTGCCATAGAACCAAGCACCTGCAAGTAGTCCCATACCTTGGGAACCGGTAGGGACAAGAGACGACGAACTTGAGACGTTAGCTTGTCTGTCCGTTCCTGCATAAGGAAAACCTTCCCGATCCGAGTATCGAACCTTGCTCCCAAAAACTCCCAAAAACTCCAACTGGCTCTTGGTAGAATTGATGATCCACCCCAGAGAGGGAAGAGTCTGCACCAATTTGGCAACCGCCATCTTGCAAAGATCCTCTGACTTCGCTAGAATAAGCCAATCATCCAAGTAGGGATGGACCCGAAGCCCCTCCCGCTGGAGGGCTGTTGCTGCCGCCACCACCACCATCACCTTGGTAAAGGTGCGGGGAGCGGTAGCCAGCCTGAACGGTTGGACCTGAAACTGGTAATGTTGCAGAGGATCATGAACTGGAGATACCTCTGATGGTCCTTCCAAATCGCTGTGTGAAGTATGCTTCCGGAAAATCGAGGGAAGCTAAAAACTCTCCCCCTCTGACAGAGGCGATTACGGACCATAGAGTTTCCATGCAAAGACGGGGCACTGGAAAAGCTCTGTTGACTTTCTTTAGGTCCAAAATCGGACGGAAGGAACCTTCCTTCTTGGGAACCACAAAATAAATTGAATATCTGCCAGTTCTCAGTTCGTCCAAAGGAACCGGGATCACCGCTCCTAGGTCCATCAATCAACGAAGCGTTTCAGACACCTGGCATCTCTTCTCCAGGGACCCGAAGGGAGACGCCAGAAACAGATCACGCAAGGGCCGAACAAAATCTAAGGCGTAACCGTGTTCTATGATGTTTAGAACCCAGTGGTCCGATGTGATTTTGACTCATTCCTTGTAAAACAGGGACAGCCGTCCCCCGACAACTGGAACGGAGGAATGGGCCGGCGCTATTTCATTGGGATGATTTAGCTCCTGTGGTACCTGGGGCGCCGCCGTCTCTGGCAGGCCTACAGCCGCAAAAGGAATGAGACCAATTCTGAGACCTCCCAGAAGCCTGCCGTTGGCCAAAAGGAGCTGATTTAGACTGGAGATAGCGGCGCTGACCTCTACAACAAGAACGGAAAGGACCAAAACACCTAGAGGCTTTCAGCCTCTAGGTGTTTTGTACACCTTATTCTCCCCCAAGGACTTAATGAGCTGCTCTAAATCATCCCCTAAAAGGAATTTTCCCCTAAAAGGAAAAGCTCCCACCTGCGATTTGGACAAAACATCAGCAGACCAATTACGGAGCCACAAAAGCCTGTGGGTCAACACCGCAGAAGCCATAGTGCATGAAGACGTACGGAGAAGATCATACAAAGCATCGGCCCCATACACCACCGCAGCCTCCAAATGATCAGCCTGCTCCGCTTCTTCTGGGGAAAGATCCCTGGCACTCAGGAGCTGTTGTACCCACCGGAGACTCGCCCGCTGCATCAAACTACTTCAAACAACTGCCCTAACCCCAAGGGCAGACACCTCGAAGATGCACTTGAGAAGAACCTCAAGCTTACGATCCTGGGGATCCTTAAGGGCTACCGCCCCAACAACTGGAATAGTGGTCCGCTTTGTGACTGCTGATACGGCCGAATCAACCTTAGAAATCTTAAGGAGATCCAGAGTGTCATCCGGCAGCGGGTACAATTTGTCCATAGCCCGGCCCAAATGAAGGCTAGTTTCTGGAGTATCCCACTCCCGAAACATAAGCTGAAGTAACATGGGATGAAACAGGAAAGTTCTATCCGGGGGGCGTAGACCAGAGAGTACCGGATCTACTGTGTCCCGATCCTGGGTGCCTGACCAGCCGGTATGCCCAGCACCTCAAGAAAATGCGGGATCATCGGCTCCAATTCATCCCTACGAAACAGCCTAAGGACCCAAGGATCATCCCCTTCCACAGGCGCCACACACTCTGAATCCTCATCCGCATCCGTCTGAAGAGGATCCGCCGACACAGTATTTCCCTGGTCCCCAGAACTGGATGCTCCCCGGACCACCCTAATTCGTGAGACCTCCGGAGGATCCATCCTAGGAACTTTCGCGGGAGGAGAGGGCCCAGCCACAGGCAGACCCGGAGGAGGCTCCGGATACTTTATGGGCATAAGGCTAGCTAAGTATGCCTTATGCATCATTAAAACAAAATCCGCCCAAAAGGCGCAGGAGAGGTAATAAGGGAGTCGTGTGGAGACCTGGGACTCTGATCGTGCGGGAACAGCTGTGGAGGAAGATGCCCTCCCCCTGCAAAGCAATCTGCATCGGCATCCGCAGCTCCTAAAATGGCCGCTGTTCCCGTGCTCCGCAGGAGCGGAGCAGGCCTAGCACCATGAGGCAGCATCGGCTTACCCGCTCCACGGGACCGAGCTGTTTGCTTCCCCCTCTCGCCGGCCGGGGCCGCCAATGGGCCCTTGCCCCCTGGGAGACAGCAGGAGCAGAGTTTCTCGCGGGAGAGCCAAGTTGCCGGCTCCCTGCAAGCACAGCATGCCAAGGTGCGCGACATCTCTGCGGTACAGAGGAGAGGAAGCTTTTAAAATGACATCTGGAGTCCAGGAGGCCAAAGCAAACGGCTGTCTTATTTTATTTTTTTGTTTTTTGTAATCCGGCGAATACTCTGTACTAAGGGTAAGGTGAAATCTTGTTTATATTTATGCATTAGTTTCATATGTATGAAGATTCTCAGAGTCCTAAACAGGTGAATATACAAGAAATAAGCTCTTAATTGCTCTCAGTCAGTGCCCTAGAGAATCACAGTGTCACCACAGCAGGAGGAAGGCTAGATTAGATGTGCTGAAGGACTACAGCCTGTAACTTCATGCCAGTACCTGTTCTCATAGATGTCTTGAATCTCGTAGACCTTCTGGTCAATGACGTCACTGGACACCCGACTGGCCTGCAGCTCATACAGCTTTTGGTCAATCAGGTCCGACACAGTCTTGTGGAAATACTGGATGAAATTTTTGATCACCTCGGGGATCACCTGGTATGTCTGCTGCTCATACTGTCGCTCATAGGCCAAGTCTTGTTTTGGGTCTCCTGAGGAGCAAAGTAAAAGAGATAGGCAAGGTAAAAACACAGTGGTGAGACTCAATGTTCACAGACCCTCTGCTCCGAGCCTCCAATCCCAACAGAATAAGCTATGAAGCAATCCTACTACTACATCCCTCTACTAGCAACATATTCTTAAATAAAACAATCTATAGAATAGGACAAGAAACCAGACTGTATGGTGACATTTCTGCCATGCAGAAGATTCAGTTTTGACTTCTGGACCCTCCTGCTATTCAAACCAGCATTCATAGCCAGAAGGAAGAAAGCACCAACTACTGTGCAATAGTGATACCTAGTGGCCAGATTCAGGGTACACATGTACTAGGCTACGGTATCGGTGGCATATCACCCTATCTAAGATGCATAGATTCTCTGATAAGTGGGATGATGGCTGCTGGCAGCAATGTGGTCATGTTGGTACATACTTACATATGTGGTGGACGTGCCCTATAATTGTTGAGTATTGGAAAGACATTGCAAACTTTATTTGTATAATCACCCGAATTACTTTGCAGCTTCACCCAGCTTTGTTTTTATTGAATATATATACACAACAGATGAGCCTTTAGAACAATTTTATTTAATTACACAAATACTGATAGCAGCCCGGTTGGTGATAGCATGGAGTTGGAAGCAGAGGGACGCACCAACTCGACAGCAAGTAATACAAAAACTTACACAGATTCATTATTTGGAATAATTGACAGCAATTAAACAAAAGAGACTATCTCGGTTTCAGCTTCGCTGGAGATCTTACAAGGATTGGGTCTCTATGACCTCGCTGGCCACCCAGCTGATCTAGATATCCTCAACATGGATTTGGTGAAGGTTGAGATGCCTTGTTGGACAAAAGGGCCATAAGGGTTAGCTGATATTAAAGACCGGGAGGGGAAGCAGTTTTGATATCTTCCTTCCTCCAGAATATTATCACAGTTAAAATCTGTACTCACTAACTATATTATAGCCTCTATAATGTTACTTACCTTTGAATAGCTATTGTATAACATAGGCATGGAGTAAATCCCTTTATTTCACTTTTCTTTGACTTCTTGTATCTACTTATCAAGGGGGTAAAATGTCCTGAAGCACCTTACAGCTTAGAGATGGTGGGTGTGGGAGGGGGGGGAAACTAACATAAAATTGGTTTGGTTTGGTCCTAAATGCTATGCAACGCATTTTGAAATTTAACTAAGATCAGCTATTGTTATCCAGTGCAGGTGGTTGGAGTATGTTTTTGTTGTCTCTATTACTGTTATATCGTGTTGTACCCCAGTTGCTATTTCAAAACTTTAAATAATAAAAAAAAGCGTCAATCCCCAGGGACCATGGATCTCTTCTGCGACTGAAGAATCGGGGAACCTTCACTTTGTGAGATGCGGCTAGTAGGTCGATGGACGGGAGGCCCCAGCGATCTACTATCAGTTGAAAGGCTTCAGCCGACAACACCCACTCTCCTGCATCCAGACTCTATCTGCTTACAAAGTTTGCACTGACGTTGTCTTTTCCTGAGATGCGTGAGGTGGAGATCATCTGTAGATGTATTTCTGCCCATTCTATAAGGAGGTCTACCTCCTGAGACACCTGCTGGCTCTTGGTTCCTACCTGGCGGTTGATGCAGGCTACCATCGTTGCATTGTCCGACATTATGCGGACCGCTTGACCCTGGAGTCTACGGTTGAATTGCAATCACTGCCCAGGCTTTCAGGCAATTGATGTTCCAGAGGGCTTCTTCCTCAGTCCAACGTCCCTGGGCTGTGAGTTCTTGAGAGTGAGCTCCCCAGCCCTGGAGACCCACGTCTGTTGTAAGAATCAGCCAGTTCGTGGAGGACAGGGATACCCCCCCTCCACTGAGATGAGCTACCAGCAACCACCACTTGAGGTGAGACCAGACTCCCATCAGTAAGGGAAGCCGAATCGAATAGTCTTGAGACTGCGGGTTACAACGTGACAGCAGCGAGTACTGAAGTGGGCGTATGTGTGCTCTCGCCCATAGCACTACTTCCAAGGTTGCCACCATCAAACCGAGAACTTGGAGATAGCTCCACACCATCAGACATATTGTGTTCATCAACCGATGCATCTGGGACATCAACTTCCGTATCCATGTGGTCGGGAGAAGTTCTTGCCCTGCCTGGTGTCGAACAGGACTCCCAGATACTCCGACTGGGATGGCTTGAGACAGCTCTTGACCAGGTTTACTACCCAATTGAGTTCCTGAAAGAAGGAGGTCATCCTGTTGGTCACGCAGAGACTTTCTTCCACGGACTTGGCCTGGATCAACCAGTCATCCGAATACGGGTGTACCAGGATTCCTTCTCTCCTCAAAGCTGCCTCCACGACCACCATAATCTTGGAAAATGTTTTTGGGGCAGTGGCTAGGCCAAAGGGCAGTGCCCGGAACTGATAATGGCAATCCAGTATGGCAAAGCGTAGGAAGCATTGATGTTCTTGACAGATTGGAACATGTAGGTAGGCTTCGGATAGGTTAGAAACTCTCCCGATTGTACGGCCAATATCACGGAGCGTAAAGTTTCCATATGGAAATGACTCACTCATAGGTGACAGTTGACACTCTTTTGATGATCCCAGTGAATCCCAATGTGCAAATACACTTCCGTGACATCCAGGGAAGCCAAAATCTCCTTGCTTCACACTGCCGCTATAACAGACCTGAGGGTCTCCATTCGGAAACGAGGGACCTTGAGGGCCATGTTCACCTTCTTCAAGTCTAGGATGGGATGAAATGTCCCTTCTTTCTTCGGCACCACAAAATAAATGGAGTACCTTCCCATCCCCCTCTCCTCCTGGGGGATGGGAAAGATGGCCCCCAGCATTCTTAGCTTTGGATGGTCTGTTGAACAATAAGTTTCTTCGCTGAAGAAACACAGGGGATACCAGGAACAGGTTTCTTAGCGGCCGAGCAAATTCTAAAGCATAGCCATGTTCTAGCATGCTTAGAACCCACTGGTCCGACGTGATCTTGACCCCACTCCTTGTTAAAAAAAAAAAAAAAAAAAAGTCAACCGACCCCTACTGGCACCGCGGCTGACTGGTACTCAGGCCTTGGGCATATATATCATAAAGCTGTATAGCGGCACGCTGGTCTCCTTCTCACAGCCTGGAGTGCCAGTCAGTCGCGGTGCGCACAACAGTGAATTGACAAAATTTGTCTCAAAAAATACTTCTAATCACGTCTTGCAGGAGACCTTTCACTTCGCTGTTTCATTACTTGAATTTTCCAAGAAATTTTATTGGCAAAAGATCATCTCTATATACACATAAGACATTTTCACACAGCCCCTGAGGCAGCCCCCAAGAGAGGGGGGCGAAACTCGGCCTGAGTCGGGCATTTTTACATTGGATATACGTGTCTCCTAATAAAGCATCTTAACGGACATTACCTGGCATCTATTGTTTATGTTGCCTCCACGGCTTTTTTAGATCGCCTACCTCCTTGTTTTATCAACCGACCCCTATTGGCCAGGACTGAGGAGTGGGTCGGCCTTGCTTCATTGGGCGGATTTGGCCCCGTTAGGCCCTCGGCTAGAGCCTTCTCAGTTTGCTTGCATCCACGAAAGGACTGGGACCAGGACTGAAATCTCCCCGAGGTCTGCCTCTGGTCTGCGCCCGGAGCCCTGCTCTGACGGAAATGCCTTTGGCCTTGAAAGCGAACCGGCAGAAAACCTTTTGGCCCTTTAGGCTTGTCTTCCGGTAACTTGTGCACCTTATTATCTCTGAGCTGCTTTATCAACTGTTCCTCTCCAAAAAGGAGCTTGCCCTTAAAAGGGAGTGCTCCAAGCTGAGCCTTCGACGAAATGTCTGCTGAAGAGCCTCCTAACCGATACCGTAGAGACCACTGTCCTAGAAGAGGCGCGAATATGATCATATAAGGCATCTGTTCTGTAAGCTACCACTGCTTCTAAGCGCTCTGCTTACTCGGATTCTTGGGGTGAGAGATCCCTGGCACACTGTAGCTTCTACACCCATCTCAGGCTTGCTGAAGCCTAAAACTGCTGTACACTGCAGCACAGATGCCCAGAGCAGAGACTTCAAAAATCTTTTTGATGTGCACCTTGAGCTTCCTTATCCTACAGATCTTTCAGAGCTGCCGAACCAGCTACTGGAATGGTGGTTCTCTTAGTGACCGCCGACACAGACGCATCCTCCTTCGTCACTTCTAGAGCTCCAGGGTCTTCTCAGGAAAGGGAAAAAGCTTATCCATAGCCCTACTAACCTTAAGACAAGTTCTGGTGTTTCCCACTCCCTGATCATCAATTGCTTGACTATCCTATGGAAAGGAAAAGTCCTTGCCGGGCCCCTTAAACCAGCCATTACCGGATCCACCGTGACCTGGTCTGGCTCCTCCCCCTGCGGAACTGTTATTCCCAATTCCGC
Source organism: Rhinatrema bivittatum (assembly GCF_901001135.1). NCBI lineage: Eukaryota > Metazoa > Chordata > Amphibia > Gymnophiona > Rhinatrematidae > Rhinatrema > Rhinatrema bivittatum. The sequence goes on along the minus strand of NC_042616.1, from coordinate 413,597,963 downwards.
CAGGACATGCATAATCATAAGACCCAGCTCTTCCCTCTGAAGCAAGTGAACAACCTTAGGATCATCCCCCTCCATGGCCAAAAACTTTCCAGGCTCTCCCTCCTGATCTGGACCGCTGCTGAGAAAAGAGACACTGAGGGGACCATCCCCCAAGGCAATCCCTGGTCGAACTCCTCTGAGGAAAAGTCATTTGCAGTCCCCTGCATTGTCGGACCTCTAACCTTACGGATCCTTGTGGCCCCCAGCGTTTCCAAACAACCTAGGCACCTTTTTTGGTGGACCCTCCAGGGCCCTGCGCCTGGAGGAGCAACTCGGCTTGGCCTGGCTGGCTGGCCAGATATGCTTTGTGCAATAAAATAAAATGAAGAGAAAATTGAAGAGGACCACACAAATCCCGCCCCCCTTCCCCCTCTAGGGGATCTGGATCACCCCGACCGCCCCCTGTGCCTCCTCGGGGCCAGAATTGACCGGTAAGAGTGCTGGTGTAGATCCTCTCCCCCAGCTGCTCTCTCTTCCGTGGCCGTGAAAGTCTTCAAAATGGCAGCCATTCTCGTGCTGTTTGGGAACGGATCGACCGTTTCCTCCATAGCAGTTGGCAACCTGCCAGGGCTGTGCTGCTTAGATGACATCCCCAACAATCCCCATGAAGAGCCCTCCCCACCAGAGAGGCAGCGGGAGCATTGACTGCTCGCAGAGAGCCGCGAGCAATGCTCCCTACACACGGAGCAGCAGCTCACATGCACCACGCCTAATTGCGCGGCTGATGCCAAAAAGCAGCGAAACGGGATCAGGAGCCACAGGACCGACCAAGTGCCCTTTCACCTGCCCCCAGCACTGGGGCGAATGCTGGAAGAAACAAGCACTACTTCTTTCTTTCCTTTTTTTTTTTTTTTAAATAGAAACTTTACTGACCAGAAAGAAAGAGGAAAAAAGTTTACTTTCCTAAAGAAGAGTGGCAGAGGCTTCCCATGATTCTCACTGAGGGGGTGGGAGCAGGACCACTGACTGTCATCCCCGGTGTATCTTAAAGAGCAAATCTGGGGTTCTCAACCCCTGCTTGTCCTTAACCTACTACCAGGAGGTATGGTTCCACCAGGACCTGCCAACCTCCTGGGAGGAAAGTCTGATTAATGTCCCCAATACTTTTTTTTTCCCAGACTCGGGTACAGAACCGCAGGTTTTGTAACGCCTCCATCTGCTGGAGACAGAGAAATATTGAAGGATCAGCAGGTGGCACGACGGATTATGAGGCAGTGCCTGTGAAACTTTCTCTGTCTCCATCTGCTGGAAGGGAGGCAAAATCCAGGAGTCTGGACTGATCCAGGTACGTACAGGGAACCTAAAATCCGATCTTGGATGCTTCATCTCTAAGCTAGTGAACGCTTCACTTTCTGAAGGAACCCTGCCAGGCATGCTAAAAACCACTGTTGTCTGGCCCTTATTAAAAAAGTCTGAAGAGGACCCATTAGACCCTAAGAACTAGACCTCTTTCAATTCTGCCCCTGCTATATAGAATTTTGGAAAAAGCAGTGGTGGTCCAACTCCAAGATCACATTGACACTTATCACCTTCTCAACAATGCTCAATTGGGATTTCAGTCCTTTCATAACACAAACTTTATTTCCCTGTACATACCTAGATTAGTTCAGATCATGAGTTATGTCTCCCTTCCAGCAGATGGAGACAGAGAAAAACTTGAAGGGCACCCTCACTTAACCTGGTGTGCCTCCAGTATTTCTCTGTATCCAGCAGATGGAGGTGATGCAAACCCTGCAGTCTTGCCCTGTTTCTGGGGTTTAGGCTATCCCTTTAAAGAAAACAAAACACAAAAAACAAGTAGGTGCAGAGCCAGGCTTTTGGTTGTCTGCAGTAAAGTTTTGAATCAAGCAAAAAAAAAAGTGCTCAGTGTTAGTGCTTTACTGTTCCCCTCTGATGACAAGTTCTTGGAGCTGGGGTTGGTTACCCCGCAGGGCTCCAGCCAGGTAAGGGGCTGGGGAAGAGATTACCGGTGGTCCGTTCCCTCTCTTCACCCGTGGCCGTTTTAAGCTTTAAAAAAAAATAAAAAAAATTTTTTTGAAAAGTTTTCTTTTTTGGTCTGCTGCAATTGCGGACAATTCCGCTGCCGTTTTCGCTCGATTTTGCCGTGTTTTTGCCGTTTTCAAGCTTACCACGATGCCGCGGCCATCTTTGCGCGTGGCCTGTGGGGAGTCCTCATCCCGGCTTTCCCGGGCCAACATTTGCTCCTGCTGCCTCCCTGGACGAGGAGTGGATCTGGAGGTCCAGGACTGGATAGTGGTGACCATGGACACCAGTCTCTTCAGCTGGAGAGCTGTCTGCCAGTATAAGTCAGTCCAGGGCAACTGGTCCCGGGAGGAATCCCAATGGTCAATCAATCGGTAGGAAACCAGAGCAATTCGCCTGGCGTTGCAACATTTCCTTCCCTGCATTCGCAATCAGGCGGTTCGAGTTCTCTGCGACAATGCGACGACAGTGGCCTACATCAACCGTCAGGGGGGCAATCGAAGCCAAGTAGTAGCCAATGAGGCAAAGCTTCTCATGGCTTGGGCGGAACAAAATCTTGTGCTATTAGAGGCATTGCACATTGCAGGGAAAGACAACGTACAAGCGGACTTCCTAAGTCGAAAGTGGGAACTCTCGGACGAAGCGATGGATCTAATTGTTCGCAGGTGGGGAACTCCCAACATGGACCTGATGGCAACGCGAGACAATGCCAAGGCTCCGCGATTCTTCAGTCACCGAAGGGATCACAGCGCAGAGGGAGTTGATGTGCTGGTGCTTCCCTGGCCGGCTTCAATTCTTCTGTACGGGTTTCCTCCTTGGCTGTTGGTGGGCAAAGTTTTTTGCAGGATAGAAGTTCATCCGGGGAGCGTGATCCTAGTGGCTCCAGAATGGCCCCGGTGTCCGTGGTTCGCTGTCCACTGCGATTGGGACATCTGCCTCATCTTCTTCGTCAGGGTCCTATATTTTTTGACCAAGCAGATCGCTTTTGTCTAGCGGCCTGGATTTTGAAAGGAGGAGATTGAGAAAGAAAGGATACTCATCGGAGATCATTGCTATGCTGCTGCAAGCTAGAAAGTCGTCTACATCTCTCTCATACGTTCGGGTGCGGAGAGTTTTTGAGACATGGTGTCGGGAGCGAGTGATTCTGCCCCGACACGCTACCATTGCTCAAATGTTGAGTTTTCTGCAGAGCGGTTTGGCCAAGGGCTTGTCTTTCAATTCCCTCCGGGTTCAGGTAGAGGTCCTAGGTATTCCGGTCGGCAACTCGGTGGCGTCACATCCAGATGTGGTACGTTTTCTCAGAGGAGTAAGGAATTTAAGGCCTCCTGTCCACCCCGTATGTCCGTCATGGAGTCTTAATTTGGTACTTCGCGTTGTGTGATCGACCTTTTGAGCCCATTAAAAAGGCAACGCTGAAGGACCTCACATTGAAAATGGTGTTCTTGGTCGCTATTTGCTCAGCTCGCAGAATTCCGAGTTGCAGGCTCTCTCTTGTAGGGAACCTTTCTTGAGGATTTCTGACTCTGGGGTTTCTCTTCGTAAAGTCCCATCTTTTTTGCCAAAGGTGGTCTCTACTTTCCAATTAAGTCAGTCGGTTCAGCTTCTGGCGTTTCCTAATTTGTCTGCGGATGATCCGCATGCGAGGGAGCTTCGTCGCTTAGACGTGCAATGCTCTTTGTTATGCTATTTGGAGATCACGACTTCTTTCAGGCTGTCGGATCATTTATTTGTCCTTTGGAGTGGTCCCAGGAGAGGTCAGAAAACTTCTAAGACAATGATTGCAAGCTGGTTGATAGAAGTGATTTCATCCGTGTACATTTGTAAAGGTCGTTCCAGAGGTCGTGCCAGAGGGCCTGAAAGCACATTCTATTCATTCCTAAGAGGCTTCGTGGGCTGAATGCCAGTTGGTTTCACCCCAAGAGATTTGTAGAGCTGCTACATGGAAGAAACTCCATACTTTTGCTCGCCACTACTGATTGGACATTCAGGCTCCAGAAAGCTTCAATTTTGGCAGTGGCATGTTGTGTGTGGGACTTGCAAGGTCCCACCCGGTTTAGGGAAGCTTTGGTACATCCCACGGTCTGGACTGATCCGGGTACCTACAGGGAAAAGAAAATTGGCTCTTACCTGATAATTTTCGTTCTTGTAATACCACGGATCAGTCCAGACACCCGCCCTAAGATTAGGAGTGGGTAGCATTGGATTTGAATATCTCAGGAGTCCACGTGTGGGTATCTGGTTATTTGATTGTAGCATACTAAGAAAGAACTCTACAGATTGTTTTCATGTTATCCGTTTACGGTTGCAATTGCTGTTCTTGCTTGATTCATTACTAGTATGGTTATTTATTATTCTGCTTGGTTATTCGATATACTGAAGGAATGCAGGAGGCACACCAGGTTAAGTGAGGGTGCCCTTCAAGTTTTTCTGTGTCTCCATCTGCTGGAAGGGAGGCATAACCCACAGTATGGACTGATCCATGGTACTTCAGGAACGAAAATTATCAGGTAAGAACCAATTTTCTTTTCTGAGTAGTTTTGACACCATTTGTCAGGGTTTTGATAAGGACACCCAATATTTTCTAGTTTTACTCGACTTTTCGTCAGCCTTTGATACCATTAATCATTCCATCTTACCAGCCTGTCTAGAATCTATGGGGGTTTCTGCAACTATTCCCTCTTGGTTCACCTCTTATTTATCAGACTGTTCTTTCAGAGTCATGACTGGTAGTACATCCTCTGGTTTGTACCCATTGCCTACCGGATTCCTTCAAGGATCCTCAAGTTCAATCTCTACCTGGTCCCACTTTGTGAAGTTCTGGCAGGCCTAGATATTTCATTTAAACTATATGCTGATGATATTCAGTTTTTTTCCTATTACTTCAATCATGGATCAGGCTCTACAAAAACTGGCCTCTCGCATGGGGCAAATTAAGAGGTGGCAGACATCTAATAAACTAGCCCTTAATAGCAGTAAAACTGATATTGTTTTACTATTACATATTCCTCCTGCAAACTACCCTACTAATCTCATCTTTGATAATCAAGTTATTCCCATTAAGCTTCAGGCTCGTGATTTAGGTGTCATCACTACCACTTCGTCCACACATTAACTGTGTAGTCCAGTCAATTCAAACTGTGAATTCTGCGTTCTCTTAAACCTTTTCTTGACTGTACCAACTTTCGCACGATGATCCAAGCTATGATACTTCCATCCATTGACTATTGCAATGCATTGTGCCTAGGTCTATCTAATCTCACTTAAAAGTATTACAACTCATCCAAAATTCTGCTGCACTTTTTATCTCCGATGTCTCCTCTAGTGATCATATAACTCTAGTCTTAGCTAGTCTTCATTGGCTTCCAATAGAATGGAGAGTGCGGTTTAAAATTCTCTCCCTCATTTTTAAGGCTTATCACAATCTTGTTCCTTCTAGTGTCCAAGGATTAGTTCGAAAATAGCTTCATTCTTGGCACCTTTGTTCTTTAGCAAAATTATTAGAAGTACCATCTCTCAAGATAGCTCACTTAGCTAAAACCAGACACAGGATGTTTAGCATAGCAGGTCCTAGACACTGGTATTCCCTTCCAGAGGTGATTAGACTAGAAAATGACCATGTTCACTATAGCAAGCTTTTGAAAGCCTACTTCTTTGTCCTCAGTTTCCCTATTTAGGTTCTTTTGCTACTCCCTCCCCAGATAGTTTTATGCTTTTGGCACCTGCTTTGTGATTTTTGTGTAAGGCAGTTTTTAGTTTGTATGAGAATTATCTGCTGAAATTGGTGAATCAGCAAGCTATAAATGATGTAAATAAATAAATCTCCAATTTAAAAAAAGCTGAGAAGCTGAGTATTTGCACCTACCTGTGTGCATGTCATAATCAGACTGGTAGTTATACGGATCATACTGGCCTTGAGGCTGTAAAAATAAATAAACGGGACTAAAATATCTCATGCAAGAGTCAGCAAACTTTTTCTCAAAATCACAAGGCACGCACAACATAAAAACTTCTCTTTATTTATTCCTATGCTTGCTCCAAGAGGCAAATGAAAAATCAGCAACAATAGAAGCCTATAAAATATGAATAAAGGAATGTTTTATGATTTTCATGTTAATAAGCTAGTCTCAAGAATGAAAATGTGCAGTGGCTACTCTGGGTCTTCATACTGATTAAAGCACATTGGAAATAATCAAAAAGAGTGCTCTCAATAAAAAAAAAAAGCCAACAAATTTGTTTATTACAAGAGCTACTGTGGAATAACTTTCTATCCCCCCACCCGGCATATGGGAGGATAGAAAGCGAAAGCAAGGAAAAGAAGGCAGCCATATAGGATGCAAGTCTCACAAAATAAATAGCTTTTGGAATTGTTGTTCAAATAAGACTCCCAAATACCCCAAATTAAGTTACAGGAACATAACATAGAAACATAGAACTGACGGCAGAAGAAGACCAAACAGCCCATCCAGTCTGCCCAGCAAGCTTCACACATTTTCTTCTCATACTTATCTGTTTCTCTTAGCTCTTTGGTTCTATTTCCCTTCCACCCCCACCATTAATGTAGAGAGCAGTGATGGAGCTGCATCCAAGTGAAATATCAAGCTTGATTAGTTAGGGGTAGTAGGGTAGTAACCGCTGCAATAAGCAAGCTACACCCATGCTTATTTGTTTTACCCAGACTATGTTATTCAGCCCTTATTGGTTGTTTTTCTTCTCCCCTGCCGTTGAAGCAGGGAGCTATGCTGGATATGAGTGAAGTATCCGTTTTTCTTCTCCCCTGCCGTTGAAGCAGAGAGCTATGCTGGATATGCATTTAAAGTGAAGTATCAGGCTTATTTGGTTTGGGGTAGTAACCGCCGTAACAAGCCAGCTACTCCCCGCTTTGTGAGTGCAAATCCTTTTTTCCACATTTCCTCTTGCTGTTGAAGCTTAGAGCGATGTTGGAGTCACATTAACCATGTGTATGTTTATTTTATAAGGGTATTATCTCCAGGCAGTAGCTGTCATTCCGGCGAGCCACCCACTCTTCATTGACGGCCTCTTGACTTTATGGATCCACAGTGTTTATCCCACGCCCCTTTGAAGTCCTTCACAGTTCTGGTCTTCACCACTTCTTCCGGAAGGGCATTCCAGGCATCCACCACCCTCTCCGTGAAGAAATACTTCCTGACATTGGTTCTGAATCTTCCTCCCTGGAGCTTCAAATCGTGACCCCTGGTTCTGCTGATTTTTTTCCTATGGAAAAGGTTTGTCGTTGTCTTTGGATCATTAAAACCTTTCAAGTATCTGAAAGTTTGTATCATATCACCTCTGCTCCTCCTTTCCTACAGGGTGTACATATTTAGATTCTTCAATCTCTCCTCATAAGTCATTTGATGAAGACCTTCCACCTTTTTGGTCGCCCTTCTCTGGACCGCCTCCATCTTGTCTCTGTCTCTTCGGAGATATGGTCTCCAGAACTGAACACAATACTCCAGGTGAGGTCTCACCAAGGACCTGTACAAGGGGATAATCACTTCCCTTTTCTTACTCAATATTCCTCTCTCTATGCAGCCCAGCATTCTTCTGGCTTTAGCTATCGCCTTGTCACATTGTTTCGCCGACTTCAGATCATTAGACACCATCACCCCAAGGTCTCTCTCCTGCTCCGTGCACATCAGCCTTTCTCCCCCCATCAAATACAGTTCATTCGGATTTCCACTCCTCATATGCATGACTCTGCACTTCTTGGCATTGAACTCTAGACTGCTCACAGTCCAAAGCGCAGGTGGCTTATAAGTTAGATATATGTTTACCTCCCTAACAACAATACAGGTGAATTTTCAAAGGAGTAATGTGCATAAATGTAACATACTAACATAGCAATTTTCAAAAGCCACTTATGTGGGTAAATCCTATGGACAATTCAATGGCATATATTGTAGCAATTTTCAAAAGCCCACTTACATGGGTAAGTGCATTTACAAACGTAAAACCCAATTTTACATTCGTAAATGCTTTTAAAAATAAGGCCCCTTGTGTTTAATTTCCTATCCACATCAAATTTTTAGAACGTCAGAGAGTTCAAGGGGATTCCGAGACATTTTTTACATGCAGATAAATGCCCAAATGCGCATGCAGGCGTGTGCTCTAAAAGACAAGCTCTTCTTTATGGAATGCCCTGTTTAAAATAATTGTTTTCAATAGTGAGAACGTAGTATCACAACCAAAGTCTAATCACCCAAAAGCCTTTATTGCACACTACTGATAAGGCAGTGAAGAGCTGTTAATATCACACAACATAAATGTAAATCGACTGTCCCTCTCAATAGTGTATCTACATCAATCCCAAATCCGTTAGTGTTTCCATATAAGTAAATAAATATATCCAAGCGAGACTTTGTTTCTCGGCTTGGCTCTATTTCCCAATTTGAACTTTCAGCCCCCTCTCGTCTGTATTTATGACAACCGGAAGTCAGGGGATCATAAATTATTACTTGCCATTATCGATTAGGCCTTATCCCACTCCCGCTATACCCAGTGAAGCTCTCTCGTACCCCGGAACCCATAAACCCGGAGCTGTTATGCGAAGGATGGCAGGATTCCCCTCCCTCAGGCTCCCAGACACGGGAGACACCGGTGTACTAGCCTCCGTCGCGGAACATCTAGCAAATGAAAAATAGCTAATCAACAATGCACTGAAGAGATGAAGCGCAAGAATCGCCTAGGCTCTCACCTCCCCATAATCATCGTTATTATAAGACATGCTCCGCGGAGACTGGGAGTACACACGCCGGCGGAAACCACCCAAGAAAGATCCGGCGCTGGAGACATACGCAACGTCCGGTAGAAGTTGCGTATATTTCTCTCGCCCAACAGACTTCCAGCCGGAAATACGTCCAGTACAGTAAGTGCCCAAACCAATCCAAGCAGCCCTGTACCTTGACAGTTAGTAAAAGCCCACCCTTCTCCGTTAACCTCCTTCTCGCATCTGATTGGCTACTTGATACACCCCCATGGTCTTTCTGATTGGCCAGTAGATGTGCCTTTCTGATTGCCTCTTGTCTTTTGACCACGCATCCCTCTCCCTTCGCGCTCGCCTCACTTCCGACCAATTTCAACCGAGGTCTTCTCGCCCATTCTGGTTGGTCAGCGAGCGGACTCTGCTTGTTGTCTGATTGGTCGGACGCAGCCTGCCAGGCCGCTTGTTACCTAGCCCCGCGGCCGGGACAGAGAGAGATGGAGGGTGATGGTGCGACCGCGGAGGGCAGCGGCTTTCAGTTCCCCGGCTTCGGCGGCTGCGGGCTGGGCGGCGGGACGGTGCCGGCCGGATCCGGGCCTTACCCGTTGCACTATCTGCAGGCGCTGTGGGAGCGGGAGCCGCGGGTTGGGGGCGGCTCCGGGAGCCCCGGCCGGGAGCGCGAAGCCTCCCCTTCCCCCGCCGCCGCGCTGCTGGTGGAGCGGATCCGCAGGAGAGTGAGCGCGGGGCGGCCGCGAAGCGCCAGGCTGTTCCGCCGGAGCCTGGATCCCCTGGGCAAGGACGTACACGGTGAGGCACCGCTTTGTGTATTGCGGGGTTGGGGTGTGTGTCTGTGTCTATATCGCAGTATCAGCGCCGGTGTTTGGAGCAGTGGTTATCCCAATGTCGATCCTTCTGTTGAAGGCCATGTTAGCTACATCCCATATACAATCCTGGACTCTTTACACAGACCGATCACGGTAATTTATCGGAGGTTTAATTCTGCTGCTTACGAGCAGCAGCGCAAAGATGCTTTATATTGCATAGCTGGCACTCGGGTGAGATTATTTATTTTGACTTTGTGTTCTGTTTTTGTATTAAAAGCTCAAGGCGGATTGCATCATTAAATAAACAGAACATTAATTCAATAAAGATACGGGTACCGGCCGATAATGTAAAGTGCGCTCGGCTGACCGCAGTTGGACGCGCGTCCACTACCTCATATACAATAAGGGGTTTAGCGCGTCAAACCCCCCCCCCCCCCCCCCGACACTTATAGCGCTCATCATATGCAAATGCATGTTGATGAGGCTATTGGTAATTCTCCCAGGATTATGAAAAAAAAAGTGCTGCTTATCCGAAAAACTGTACAAAAATGCAGAAAATACTGCTTTTCTGTATGCCCTCCGACTTGATACCTAGCGATATTAAGTCGGAGGAACCAAAAATATAAAAAAAAACAAAACAAAAAAGTGACAGGTGGTTAGGTTAATGGACGCTCAGTTTTACCGGTATCTGTTTTTCTAAACCATAGTTGTCCGCGAATTCGGAAAACCAACACTCATAAAATTGAATGTTGGGTTTCTGAACCTGGTGACAGCCACCTCTCCTGGATCAAGGACATTAGGGGTGCATAATCGTCCCTAGTACCTCCTTTTAGCACCACCCTTCATTAAAATACAGGATTGCGTGCCCATAAGAGGTGGCTGCATGCGTGTTGGGAGAGCGGGTGCTCAACACTGAGCACCCATGTTCCCACAACCTTACTCTATCAGCCTAATAGTCAGGCCGATACAGTAAAAGTCGCAGGAGAGCGGGCGAGCGCACGGACCACTCTCCTGTGCACACGATTCAGTATTCAAATGAGGGCCTGCGGTAAAAAGAGGCGCTAGGGACACTAGCGTGTCCCTAGTGCCTCTTTTTGGACAGGAGTGGCGGCTGTCAGCGGATTTGACAGCCAACACTCAATTTTGCCAGCATCAGTTCTCAAACCCGCTGACAGCCACGGGTTCGGAAACCGGACGCCGGCAAAATTGAGCGTCCAGTTTTCAAGCCGTGGGCTGATTTTAAATTTTTTTTAAATTTTAAATTATTTATTATTTTTGGGACCTACGACTTAATATTGCCATGGTATTAAGTCGGAGGGCATACAGAAAAGCAGTTCTTACTGCTTTTCTGTACACTTTCCCGGTGCCTGCAGAAATTAACGCCTAATTTCTGAAAGTAAAATGTACGGCTTGGCTGCTTACTGAATCGCGCAGGAATAACTAATAGGGCCATCAACATGCATTTGCATGTTGCGGGCGCTATTAGTTTTGCGGGGGGGGTTTGGCAGCGCGTTTTTGACGCGCTATTACCCCTTACTGAATAAGGGGTAAAGCTAGCTCGTCGAATATGCGCGTCCAAACGCGGATTAACAGTGCGCTCCGCCAGAGTGCCCTGTACTGTATCGGCCTGAGTGTGGCCATTCTGCGCCCTCCTTTTGCCCCCATCCTCAATATCTTGGAAATGGCTGGGTGTAGCAAGGAGTTTAGCGCAGAAAACGCACGTTTCCAAAACAGGACTACTGATTAGTGCCCTCGCATGGAAATTCCATGCAAATGAGGGCATTCCCTGTACGTACCGGATCAGTCCAGACTCCTGGGTTTTGCTTCCCCACCAGCAGATGGAGACAGAGGAGTTTTTTTTTTTTTTTTTTTATATTTAAGATTTAGTTTTATTGATAACTGCTTAATGCATAACATAAAACATCATAACGGTTGTACAATCAGTAGCTACTAGTTTCAAATAGAGGCTACAGTAATGTGCTGAAAAAGAGAACAACATGTGTATACCCCTCCCTCCCCCCCACTCACCGACAGGCAATTGTAGTCCAGATAGGTCATAATACAATGCATAAATCACAAAAATAGCAAGGCAATACCATGCAGAGTAGAACCAAAGAAACATAAGACCTCATGTATGCCGTGATACCCTGCTGCCTCTGTACATAAAAAAGTAAAATTGAACATGAGGACGAGTTCTAGAGTCTGCAATAGAAAAAAGAGAGAAAGAAGAAAAGGCAAAGAAGTGTAAAAAACGCAAAGGAGTTGAGAATTATGCTGACAGCGTTTGCTTATGGGTGCTCTGGCTCCTGGGTGCGGTACCACTCTGCAAATGGGGACCAGACCTCCTGGTACGCTTGGAGGCATTTGTGTCGGATCGCTGTGATATATTCTAGCTGGCGAAGATTATGAATCCGGGGAATAAGGTCTTTAAGCGGAGGAGTAAGATGAGTCTTCCATTTACTAGCCAGTGCCAAACGGGCCAAAATAAAAACTTGCTGGCAAAACCGATCGGATGGCGGTCGTAGAGAATGGTTAGTGGCACACAGAAGAATTATGGTCGGATCCATTGCAACCGTCTGCCCAAGAACTCGAGCCAGCCAATCAGTGATCATCGTCCAGTACTCTGTCACTATCGGGCAAGTCCACCAGATATGGAAATAGGTCCCCGTATAGCCACAGCCCCTCCAACAGACTCCGGAAATGGTAGGATAGATTTTATGGAGATGAGCAGGCACATAATGCCATCTATACAAAAGTTTTAAGCAATTCTCTTGTAGATGTGCCGATAACGAACACTTACGACCTTTGACAAAGATTGCTTCCCAATCCTCAATTGACATAGTAGTATTAAGATCTTGTTCCCAAAGCAGAGAGCTCCGAAGTTTAGTAGACTGTGGCCCTTGCAGTAGTAGATAGAGTTTAGAGACCGCCCCCTTCACCACCTTAGGTTGAGCACAATATGTTTCAAATAGAGTGTTAACAAGATGCACACGATTAGCTGATAAGTGGGACCGAAGAAAGTGAGCCAGTTGTGCATATTCCAGGAAAGGAAAGTGGGTCCCCGGGTACTTCTCTGATAGGGTAGTCAGGGATATCACGGAAGATTGTTGAAGCATCTGACCCATGGTGGAGATACCCGCCTGTGTCCACGTCGTAAAAGCGAGCCTGGGCAGGCCTGCCGGAAAATGCAGGTTATGAAATAAGGACATAGAAAAATGATATGCAGAACTTCCCACCAATTTCTCCTTCCATTTTGACCATATCCACAAGGTGTTCTGCAAAGTAGGCGGAAGAGGAGATGTCGGCCTCCAGGTAGATCGCGGTTGCCAGAACATCGAAGCGAGTGGCATATCGCCAGAGAAGTGTTGTTCAATGTGTTGCCACGGCATAGTACTCTGGCGACTCCCATGAATCTGTAGTATAGCACGCAGTTGCGCTGCTGCATAGTACCAATCGAGATTGGGTACACTCAAACCTCCATTCACCTTGGGACGATACAGAACACTGCGAGAGACCCTGGGGGGCCGCTTTCTCCATATAAAGGCAAACAGCTTTTTCTGTGTAGATTTCAGAACGGAGGAGGCAAGATGTATCGGTAAACTGATGAATAAATAGAGAAGGCGAGGGAGCACATTCATCTTCAATATCGCGATTCGACCCAACCAGGAATGTGAGTCTTGATACCAGTGCAATAGATCATCGTCGATGCGCTTCAAGAGTAGCACGTAGTTCAAATTGTAAAGTTGATCCACCCGGGCACTGAGCTATACTCCCAGGTATTTTAAAGGTTTGGTAGTCCATCGAAAAGGTAGTTGAGTTTGTAAGCATCGTCCTTCCTCAGGTGGGATGTGTAGGGGAAGTATCTCAGACTTATCTAGATTGACTTTATAGCCTGATACTGAGCTAAAAGTCTGAATGGCTCCAAGCACCGAGGGTAGCGATTTACTTGGTTGCGTAAGCGTGAACAAAACATCGTCAGCAAATAGATTCATTTTGTATGTTTGATCACCAAGAGGGACACCCTTCACCCCCTCTTCGGCGCGGATTGTCGAGGTGAAAGGCTCAAGAAAAAGTGCAAATAAAAGGGGTGAGAGCGGACACCCTTGACGTGTCCCCCTGGCGATGGGAAAACGGGCCCCATAACCCCCGTTTACCTTGACACATGCCGTCGGTTCGTGGTATAATTGCTGAAGCCAGCGTATGAAGCTTTCACCGAACCCCATCTTGGCTAGGGTGCGGAATAGGAATGGCCAGTGCACCATATCGAACGCCTTTTCAGCGTCAATTGCAAGGATCGCTCCTGGCACCCTGTCTTTATGGAGCCACCAAAGGAGATCAATAGTACGGCGAATGTTGTCTGCTGCCGAGCGATTGGTGATAAACCCCGCCTGATCGGGATGTATCAGTTCTGGTAGAAAAAGATTAAGGCGCTCTGCTAAAATGCGGGCCAGCAACTTGAGATCCAGGTTGATCAGGGAGATAGGGCGATAAGAACCACACAATGAGGGATCCTTCCCTGGTTTGGCGATTATAGTGATACCTGCCGTATTGGAGTGCGGTCCCAGAGACGCTGTAGTTCGCAGAGCATTAAACGCAGTCACCAGATGCGGGGCAAGAACAGAGGAGAATGTCTTGTAGTACTTGCTTGTAAGGCCATCGAGGCCGGGCGCTTTGCCCACCTTAAGAGATTTGATAGCTCGTAGGACTTCCACCAGGGTAATTGGGCCATCCAATCTAGATTGTTGGGTAGACGATAGTGCAGGCAGTTCCACGTTGCTCAGGTAGGTATCTATCTCATCAAGGGTGATATCCGTGCGGGCGGTATAGAGAGTGGAATAGAAGCGTGTAAAGCAATCACTAATATCGTCCGAATTGGTCTTCATCTCGCCGCGATCATTTTTGATCTTAGCTATGTTATTGCGAAAGAGTGTTTTCTTAAGGCGGCGGGCTAGAAGCCGGCCCGCCTTATTCCCACCTTCAAAGTAAAGTTGTCTGGTGACATTTAATGCGTGGGCAATGCGATCCGCGTCCAATTTCTGTAGCTCTAGCCTCGCCAAAGTGAGCTGCTTGTATACGGTAGAAGTGGGGTTAATCATATGTCGTTTCATGAGATCCTTGATGGAGTGAAGAAGTTGAGATCTCTTCCGTTCTGTACGTTTTTTGCAGTAACTGGCGCGGGAAATAAATTCCCCTCGAATGAACGCTTTGGAGCACTCCCAAATAGTGATGGCTGACGATTCCTGAGGATTCTGATTTTGAAAATAGTCCAGTAAAAGGCGCTCAACTGTCCTAACATAATCCTCGTCCTCCAAAAGACGCTCATTTAATCGCCAGTAATGGACTCCCTTTTGCATATCCGGGATTTCAAAGTCAACCCACACTGGAGCGTGGTCTGACCACGTAATGGGCTCTATTTCCACTCTAGTGACATGGTTTTGTAAGCTTTTATCGACCAGAATATAATCTATGCGTGTGTAGACAGAATGGGGATGCGAGTAAAAGGTGTATTGACGGGTCTGCGGGTTCCGCTGCCTCCAGATATCCACCACGTTCCAGTCATCCATTAGACGAAGGAGCATTTTGCGCGCAGCTTTAGTAGAGGACGCACCTTTCCTGGATGTATCTAAGTGTGGCCGAACAGAAAAATTAAAATCCCCCCCAAACAAGACATGGTGGCTTTCTGTCTTGGACAACTGCTCCTGTAGTTGACGTAAAAATGGAACCTGTGTGACATTGGGAGCATAGATATTGACGAGCGTGAGCAGTTCATTCCCAATCCGTATAGTGAGGATCAACAAACGCCCGTCAGGGTCAGCATATTCATAAAGCACTTCGTGGACCACAGATGTAGAAATAAGTATCGCCACCCCCGTATATTTAGTCCGGACAGAGCTAGAGGCAAAATATTGACTCGGAAATTTAGAATGTCTAAGCAATTTCTCATGTCTTGCTTTTAAGTGAGTCTCTTGCAGCATCACTATGTCCGTATGGAGAGCAGTGAGTTCTTGGAACAAGAGTTGTCGCTTCCGGTAGGTCTGCAACCCCTTTACGTTTAAAGACAGTAATCTAACCATAGAGTAAAAGAAGAAAAGCACTAGAAAAGCAAATGGACACTCGTCCTGCATGCGTATATCTACTAAAGACATATATAATCAGTATAAAAACATTCAGTAATGCCTGTACTTTATGGTGAGTCCCCAAGGTAAACCGACAATCTGCCCAACCCATCCGGCAGATCAGCCACCTGCGCAGGGCGTTAGTGCGCATGTAAATTGGCGTGCAAGAACCTTGATACCCCCCCTCCAATCCCCCCCAAACCCCCCCATCACACAGTACCTAAACAGTAAAATAAGAACTGGTACCCAGCACAGCTAAACAATATAAAAGAAAAACAACGTTCCCACATGCACTCCCACCACATCAATAGGCTGCAGTACAGAGCGGTGTCAATAGGGACTGATTACTGAAACCCGCAAAAAATTTCAAAGAATTGGTAGAAATGTCATTCGGCCCTGATCAGTCCTGTTCACTCAGGGATGCTGTGCATTCCTCAGTCTGTCGACGAAGACGGCGGCGGCCATTAGTGGCTCTTTGCCAGCGGGCAGAAAAGTCTCTTGGCGGCAAGATGGCCGTTTTCGCGGGCAAGGTGAAGGAGAAAGATATCCCCGCCTGTTTGAAGGCTTCCGACGCTTCCGCCAGCGTTTTGGCACGGTAAGTGACTCCCTGCTGCACAAATGAAAGGCCGAAGGGAAAAGTCCACCTATAACGGACTTGAGCGTCCCGCAAAGCTTTTGTGGCCTCTCTCATTTCATACCTCTTTTTTAAGGTTGTGGGGGCCAAATCTTGAAAGACGGCTATGGTAAGACCATCCCAGAGCCATTCGGCCTGTTGTCGTGATGCAGCATAAATTAGAGCTTTCTGTGAGTAATCCCGTAGACAGAATATAATGTCTCGAGCCCTGTTATCCGCTCTGGGGCCGAATGCCCTGTGAGCCCTCTCAATCGCCACGTGTGCGGGGCTTTCCAACGGCGCTATAGACGAATCAGCCTGCGATTTATTCAAGAAAAAGAGGCAAATTTTCCGTGCTATCTCCTCTGCATCTCTATACGTTTCAGATTCCGGGATTCCTCGCACCCGTAAGTTATTGCGCCGTAGACGATTTTCCATGTCTTCTAATTTATCATGAATCATGGTATTATCTGCCTGCAGGGTTTGATATTGAGCGGTGCAGGACGCCAACGAGAGCGCTTGCCCATCTAACGACTGTTCCAAATCATCAACTCGGTTGCCTAATGCGGCCATATCTTCCCTAATATCCGCCATTGACGCGAGTAACTCACTGCGGTGCTTTTTTAAGTCCTCCCGGATCTCCATAAACCATCCCCGGAGCTCAGCTCGGCTGACACCGTCCGTGAGTGTTAAACTGGGGCCTTGTTCCGATGCAGAGTCCCCAAGGTCGGTGTCCTCGGGTAGGCCCTTCTCAGCCGGGTCGCTCTGCGGCGGAGGCTCCACTGATTGTTTTTGAAAGCCGTAGTGCTTGAGATCTGCCGTTTTCCGCTTAGTCGCCATCAGATCGTTGTTTAGTGGCAAAGTGTAGTATACTGGTGTGCTGGGTAGACTCCAATTCGCTAAATAATGGGGTTTGGAGGGTTCGAAACCGGGAGCTCAGAAATCACACGTCCATTCACCACGCGCGCCGAACAGCGCCCCCCCCCGAGACAGAGGAGTTTTAATGGTCTCCGTCGTATACGCTTGAGGTGCCACCTACAGCCGCAGTATTTCTCTGTCTCCAGCAGATGGTGGAGGTGCAAAACCTACAGTCTGGTCTTATTAAGAGTATTAAGCTCAGCACTGGAAACAACCCCAGCTATGAAAAAGAGTAAAAAAAATGTAAAAAATAGTGAAAAAAACTCACCCTCTCTGGGTAAGTAGTGGCGACCTGCGGCAGATTGCTGTATAAGTACTGATTTATGTGTGTTTCGGGAGTATTTATCTGAGTAAGTGGTGGCAGCAGCTGCCACTTACCCAGATAGCCTGTCTGGGATGCCTCCACCCCCTTCCCTAGTTAAAATTTTCGTTTGACCTGGGCCAAACACACATTTTACAGTTTTTATGCATTTTTTTAAATTCCCAATCCATTAGCGTATCATTAGCTTACTGCATTGGGAGTTGGAAACTTGCGCATGTTTTTATTAGCGCTAAGTTTATTGCATTGGACTATTTGTGTGCAAACGTTACTGCTAGTGCAGAAGGAACTGTGCACATAGAACTGTACACATTACTTAGCAACCTCCCATAGAAATCCCATACTAATGATGGCATTAGCTATTATTCCCTAGTAAAGAGAGGTGTAAGGGCTTAAGTTGTGTTTTTCTTAGCAATAGAAATTATATTCCTACTCAGAGGTGATGTAAAGTTTCCAGGGCCAGTGTTAGTCTCTGGGTGGAAATTGGTGTTCCGATGTTACGTCTCCATCCTGTCTTGGTCCCTTTTGAGGTACGGTGTCCAGAAGTGGACACAATACTCCAGGTGAGGCCTCACCAAGGACCTGTGCAAGGGGATTATCACCTCCTTTTTCTTACTGTTTATTCCTCTCTCTAGGTAGCCCAGCATTTTTCTGGCTTTGGCTATCGCCTTGTCGCATTGCTTTGCCATCTGTAGATCGCTAGTCACTATCACCCCAAGATCCTTCTCTTGCTCCGGACTCACTTGAGATTTTATGTGTAGAAAGTATGCTTGCAGTACAGTAAACAAATGGCATATTAATGCATTTGAAGTTAAAAAGTACACAAACTCAAGTTAAAATGTGTGCTCAGCCTTTTGCATAGACTGAATGCACATTTTAGCTCCAGCAGCGCAAAGGAGTCTCTCATACTCGTGATTTGTGTGCACAAACAACACAAGCACCCAGAACGCATGTTTTTGCCATGCTCCTCCTTACATTGAGCCCATTGTAATTTTGTACACATTCAGGCCGATGCAATACCATGCGCTCAAGTTACCGCACAGGTTAACCCGTAGTTGGAAGCATATTTTGGATGCACTTCCTTAAACCCTTATGCAATAAGGGGATTAGCGCATCCAAACGTGTGTCCAAACCAGCGCATATCTAATAGCGCTCATCACGTGTAAATGCCATGTTGATGAGGCTATGAGCTATTCCCCCCCTTATGTAAAAAAAATAAATATGCGCTCAGCATGCACGTTTTTACTCTCAAAAATTAACACCAGCCTTGGAGCTGGCATTAAGTCCTGAGGAGTCCCAAAAGTTAACAGAAACACAGAAAATACTAGAGATGTGCTTCAGGTACAAATTTCATGTTGGGCTTCATTTTGGGGCCTCCCCCGCAGGAAATTTCGTTTTTTCCGCGGTTCGGGGGTTTTTTTTTTGTTTTTTTTTCAGGGGCCATGATTTTCGGGTTAGCGTGCGCTAACTCAAAAATGAATTTTTTCTGAAATCTTTTTTTGGTTCTCCCAAATATCGTTGGCATTGCCTAATTCGGGAAAAACAAGTGCACATCCCTAGAAAATACTGCTTTTTTGTAGCTCCTCTGACTTAATATAAAGTCAGAGTAACTGAAAAGAGGAGAAACATAAAAATATAGAAGTGATGGCAGAAAGGGACCAAATGATCCATTCAGACTGCCCAGCAAGCTCATGGTAACATCTGCCGCACCCCCATACTTAGCTTCCCAGACCCGTCAGAGTCAGGGTCCTTGTTGGTTGCTGTCTGAGTCCAATTCCCCATTATCTCTTGCCGTTGAAGCAGAGAGCAATGTTGGAGGTGCATTAAAAGTATCAGGCTTTATTGGTTAAGGGTAGTAACAGCCGCATCAGCAAGTTACCCCCATGCTTATTTGTTTTCCCCGATGGTAAAAATCAGTGGCCTTGTTGGTTGCTGTCTGAATCCAATTCTCCTTTTCCTCTTTTCCCTCTGCCTTTGAAGGGAGAGAGCAATAATGGAGTTGCATGAAAAATGTGAAGGCTTATTGGTAACTGCCACACCAGCAAGTTACCCCCATACACTCTTTTCTTCATTTCCAGCCTCTAGCCTTTAGGGATCCACGGTGTTTATCCCACACCCCTTTGAAATCTTTCACTGTTTTTGTCTTCACCACCTCCTTCAGAAGGGCATTCCAGGCATCCACCACCCTCTCCGTGAAGAAATATTTCCTGACGTTGGTTCTGAGTCGTCCTCCTTGGAGTTTCATTATGTGACCCCTAGTTCTACTGATTTCTATCCAACGAAAAAGTTTGATTGTACATAATTAAAACCTTTCAGGTATTTGAAGGTCTGTATCGTATCTCCCCTGCATCTCCTGCCCTCTAGGGTATTCATATTTAGGTCCTTCAACCTCTCCTCATAAGTCATTTGATGGAGACCACCCACCATATTGGTCGCCCTTCTCTGGACCGCCTCCATCCTGTCTCGGTCCCTTTTGAGATACAGGCTCCAGAACTGAACATAATACTCCAGGTGAAGCCTCACCAAGGACCTGTATAAGGGAATTATCACCTCCTTTTGCTTACTGTTTATTCCTCTCTTTATGTAGCCCAGCATTTTTCTGGCTTTAGCTATCATCTTGTCACATTGCTTTGCCGTCTTCAGATCGCTCATCACTATCACCCCAAGGTCCCTCTCTTGCGCCGTGCACAACAGCACTTCACCCCCCCCCCCCCCCCCTCCATCCCATACAGCTCTTTTTGGATTACCGCACCCCAGATGCATGACTCTGCACTTCTTGGCATTGAATCCTAGCTGCCAAATCTTTGACCACTGTCAAGCTTCCTTAAATCAAGTTTCATTCTCTCTACTCCTTCTGGCGTGTCCACTGTGTTGCAGATCATAGTATCATCCACAAATAGACAAACTTTACCTTCTATCCCTTCTGCAATGTTGATCACAGATATTGAACAGAACTGGTCCCAACACCTATCCTTGAGGCTTAACACTGTTCTGTCTTCAGAGTATTTTCTAGTTACTATCACACGCTGTCTTCTATCCATCAACCAGTTTGTAATCCACCCCACCACCTTGGCGCTCACTCCCAAGCTTCTCATTTTATGTACAAACCTCCTATGCAGGACCATATCAAAAGCTTTGCTGAAATCCAAGTAGATCACATTAAGTGTCTTTCTCGATCCAATTCTTTAGTCACCCAATCAAAAAAAAATCAATCAGATTTGTCTGACAGGACCTTCCCCCTTGTGAATTCATGCTGCCTCAGGTCCAACAATCCTTCTGACTGTAGATAGTTCACCATCCTTTCCTTCAGCAGCTTCTCCATTAATTTTCCCACCACTGAGGTGAGGCTGGTTTCCAGCCTCCTCTCTGCTCCCACTCTTGTGAAGCAGGACCACAACTGCTTTTCTCCAATCACTCAGCACCACTCTTGTTTCCAGGGATCTATTGAACAGGTCACACAGCGGAGCCGCCAGCACATCTCTGAGCTCCCTCGGTATCCTGGGATGAACCTCATCCGGTCCCATAGCCTTGTCCACTTTCAGTTTTCCTAGTCCTTACCATACATTCTCTTCTGTAAATGGAGTTTCATCTACCCCCATCTCCATCTACAATCTTGTCAACCAGCAACGGTCCTTCTGCAGGGTCTTCTTTAGTGAACACTGAACCGAAGTATTTGTTTAATATTTCAGCCATTTCTTCATTTCTCTCCACACATTGATCATTATTATCTTTCAGTTTCACTATACCACTTCAGGCCTCCCTTATTTCTCTGATATATCTGAAAAATGTTTTGTCTCCTCTCTTTTTTTTTTTTTTTTTTTAAAGTCTTGCTGGTGGTCAGATTAGGAAAACGGATGCTCGTAAAATTGAACATCCATTTTTCCTAACCCGTGCAAAACCATTTCTGGGTGCCTGATGCCGAGGAGGTGCTAGGGACTCACAATTTCCCTTAGCCTCCTTTTTAATGCAGAAGCTCATTTGCCTTCTGCATCGTACGGCCAGGAGAGGAGGATGGGTGCGTGTAAAGAAAAGCAGGCGCTCGATCATGAGCGCACGTTTTTTTGCGTGCCGATACTGCATCGGCCTGACTTTCTATTGGGCTTTACATTAAATGAGCCTGGTAGAAAAAATGAGCTTGTAGTGCTGCTGTGAAGCTTTTCGCAAAAACTTAACTGCACCTCATGTAGGTGTACTTAAATTTTTTTTGGAAAAGGCTTTTGCAGCATGTTTCATGTGCTAATAGTTAATGAGCTACTTTGAATAATTTCACTTCACAGCAACTCAGTGTTAATTTAAATCTCTCACAAGCATAAAACCTATGTGGGGGAAGGCAAACAAGAGGACTCTTTAAGGATGTGTGTTGTTTTTTTTTTTTTATCTACACTTATGTGTGTATCCTGGAAAGGAGTCACCCCTTAGTTCCAAGTGGAACTGCTTGTTTTGTCAGTTCTTGAGTTGTAGAAGTCTGTGGCACTGTGTGCATTCAGAATGGCCAGAGAATAGACAGAGGATAGGCTCTGGCTGAATATTCAAGAAGTTTATTAAGTCACAATCGCAAAACATTCTGCATATCTTTGAAGCTTACAAACAAAGGAAGCAATATAGCAATTTACAGTCTCTCTTGGTCTGGGCCTGTTCTTCCTGTTTCCCTGGGGCCTCCTGTTCTTTCCTAGGCATGGCTAGATACTTACTTTCCCAGGGGCCTCCTCCCAGACCAGGGTTCCCTGTTGTCTGGGGCTTAAAGTGGACCGGGCTAGATCTCTGGATCCAGCCCCTTGAAGTATTCTAAGATTTCATGTGTATATCCCTTCCCCAATCTTGCTGATAGCCACCATGAGTGATGATATTAAAACCTTAAATTTGGAACATATCACATATCTTCCAAGCTTCTAGTTTTTTTTGCCCTGCGTGTTTATCTCTTTCTCCCAAAACTTCAGAGGTCGACATTCAGCGCCTCTTAGCCAATAAGTGGTGCCATTTCAATATTCAGTCGTGTTCAGCAGCCGCCACTAATCTGGATAAGTGAGTTGTGGCACTACTTATCCAGCTAATGTAGCTGGATAAATACCAGTATTCAGTCTTATCTGGCTACATTAGCCAGATAAATTAGACCTGTTAGTCAACTGGTATAAAGATAGCCAGATGAGCGTATCTGGCGAACTATTAGCTAACCAAGTATATTCAGCAGCAGAGCCATGCCGCCCAGTATCTCTGCCAAGTTAGCCAGCTAAGTTTATCTGGCAAACTTACTTAGCCTGCTAGTGACTGAATATGTACACCCCACAGAATTTTCTACAGCTGAGAATCATTTAATTATCTGAGTCTCTTGGAGAGTATGAATGTATTGATCCTGTTGAGGTATTGTGCCTTCAGCCCCAGAGAAGAGTCTGTGATACTACTGAGTGTGTTACCGCTCTTGTAAGACAGTGGGTGCAACATAAAAGTGAAAAAAAAAAGGCAGATTTATAGTGGTGAATGTAAGATTGGAGAGGAACTCATAAAATAAAATCTTTATTCTGAAGCCAGCTAGAAGGGCTGGTATGTAGGCAGTTACTGTACTTCTGTCTGTATTTGGTGTTTTTCTTCTTAAAAAAAAAAAAAAAAACCAAAAAACTTGAAAGTGTGATTTCTGCAGACTGAAGTCACCAGGGCCGTGATTCAATGCTAAAAGCTGTTTACCACTTTTTCAATGACAAATCTTTGATCAGTGCTCCCGAGACTCACTATATCTAAGGTTCATGTGATTAAGCAGATTTTGAGGCCAACGTATTGAAGTATTGCAGCTGCTAACACAATATAGAATAGCAATCGACTCTGCAAAGAAGTCCTATTACTGTGAACTGAATCAAAAACTCCAACAAAAGCAAGGAACTGTTTTTTGTTTACATTTTTTTTTTAAACTGTAAAACAACTCACTAGTTCACCCTCCAGATTAAACAACTATGCTCAAGCAGTCATATGAAAGAATTATGTAACTCTCTTGTTTTTACAAATTTCTTCGCAATCAAGATTTCCAGTATATGTGCCTCATTTTCATCAAATGATGGTGACGCCCCATAGCTGGAATGAGTTTGACTGTTTTGCAAATTGTGTGCTTAAGTTCCTCCTACTGTATACTTCTCTTCTACCGCGGTTCCTGTAACAAAAACAGCTAATCTTTCTCATCAGATGAACTTCTCTCTTTGGTCTTACTGATACTTGTTTTAGCGATCTTGAAAAAAGAGTGCTGACCCCACAGATTTTGCAGATTTTCACCCAGTCTCATCCCTGCCTATTTTTTCTTTTTTTTTTTTTTTTTTACCAAAAATCATTGTCTACAGTGTTTAAAACGGTTATCTCCGTTGCTGGATAACAACTCCAATTCTTGACCAATACCAGGTTTTGGATTTGGGAAATAGCATAGTACCAAGGCACTACTGTCATCACCACTGACACCTTTCATCGGGAGTTTGACTCCCGTCACCTTTTACGTTCTCATGCTTCTCGATACTTTATCTGCCTTTGATACACTGAACCATGACATTCTGCTGGTGGGTCTCTCCAAGACTGGAATATCTGAGATGGTTCTTCAATGCTTTACATTGTATCTTTGCAATAGATCTCAGCAAATAACAATGGCCTTTTCCTCCTTGGCTTTGTACACGTGTCCCCGGCTCTCTGCAGCTCTCCAATGTCTACCTCATGCTTTCTCCCATCTTCTAGCCATCTTTGGGCTGTCATTGAACATGGTCGATATTCAGGTACTTTTCCCTCTCAAATCTTCCTGGTCAGTCACCGCTCGGTTTATTGTGTTATGTTTTTCCACAATTGGAAGTTGGCTTTTCCCATAATAAATTGTCACTGAACATTAAAAAAAAACCTGAAATAATTCTCTTTAAGTCGAAGTGTCCCAGAGTACAATCCCTCAGCACTGTCATTTGACCATCAACCTATACACTTTTGTAAATGAAACACTTTACCTCAGCATCGTCATTGACCTTACTTTAAGCATCCGCAAGTGAATATGGTAGTTGGAGCTTTGCAAAGCTCGGTCTACAGTGTCACATCAAACCTCTATTGGAGCCCTCGGACTTCAGGACAGTATCACAGTCATCGATTCACTCTGGACTCTATTACTGTAACTCTTTTTATATGCTTGCCTCTCTCAGTATGTAATTAAATCCCGTCAGGTGGTACAGAATACAACTGCTTGCTTCTTAAGTGGTACTGGGAATCATGAACACGCCACCTGTACTTCAACAACGCCACTGGTTACCCATTCAGCAAAGCATCCCATACAAATTAGCCGTAATCCCCATTTGCTCCATTCTAAAGATAAACCCTCCTTAAGAACATTGCAATCCTCATTTGATTCCCTTCCGTTCGGTGCACTTGTCTGTGAATAACCCAGGAAAGAGCCTTCTCCATCATGGGACCTATGTTATGGAATTCCCTATCGTTGTCTGAACACAGTTTTTAAAAGATATCTTTTAAGACCGTGTTTGCAGTGGGTAGCTAGGGCGGCCTTGCCTCCTCCTGTGCCCTCCTGTATATGATGCAGACTGTCGTGTTGTGGCATGCATACCTTGTACCGTCAAATGTTTTTATGTGTCTGTTTGCTGTAACCTGCCCTGAACTATGCAGGGTGGCCAGAGACAAATAAGTACGGTAAATTATCACACATTTAATGGCATCCAAAATAACTTATGTGTTTCTTGCATTAAAGTTGGTAACAATTTAACACTGGACAATGCAAAACCTTAACTACACCTCTTGAGTATCTTGTGTTAATGTGTCTGTGTTAATATTTGTCTATTTATGCATCCATGGATAATGAACTAATCTCCATTATTCTGTTTATTATCCTTTATAGCATAGATTTTGCACTGATGTTCATTGATAGTTAAATAATGTTCATTAAGAGTGCTCATAACATGGGTTATTGGCTCTTTTAACATGCATAGTAGTGATCGTGAACCCTCGGCACAGATGACTACATCCCACAGTACAAAAAATTCTACAAACCTGATTTGGTTTGTCATTATGGGGTATTGTGTGTAGATTGAGGAGGGAAAAAAATTATATTATCCATTTTAGAATAAGGCTGTAACTAACAAAATGTGGAAAAAGTGAAGGGATCTGAATGCATTGTACCTCTGTGAGTTATAATGATTTGGCACGTCTCAGGGCTTACAAACTAAGCTGCAGGCATGTTGAAGGGTTTTAGGGTAAGGATAAAACGTCTACATGCTGATAAAACAGCAAGCAAGTAGAAGGTAACACTTTCTAAAGAGCCTGGGTTCTGTTGCTCTCCACATGTAGCTGAAACTGGGACACTTGGCTTGGATTCACTGTCTTGCCTCAGTTGGGTGCCTGCATGATAAACGCCTGATGAACCACGTGCTTTCTCTTCTGCGAGAGATTGCATTGTGTGCTGTGGGAACAGGAGAAGGCTTGCAGTGCAATCTCTTGCACGCACATTTCCTTCCCACAAAGCTCCTCCAGTTATTGCTTTCAAACATTTGCAAACTACAGCAGTCCTATCCCTGCCTAAGTCCCTCTGTGCCCTCAAACGTTTGTATACTATTTATAATTCTTTCAAAATTTTATAAGGGGGGGGGACATAGCTACCAATACCGCAACACACGTACATCATATGATAGCTATGGCAAGCCGCTGTTCAGAGAGAACCAAGATTAAAAATGTTCTTTCAGAGTGGAAAAAAAATGTAAGAGAAATTGGACCCATTTATGCAAGAAAGCACAAATCCAGCTGGAAAGGTTTCAAGAGATTGAACATCTGTCCGTGTCTGCAATGCATGGACAGTTGTTGGCCCTTGAAACTTAAGTTTTTGTTGTTGTTGTTTTTTAAGTTGCTGTTTTGCAAGTAGGCAGCAACCTCCAAAACACACAGTGCAGTTCTACAATACCGGTGGCCATTCTGAGAAACCTGTTTTGCTGGGTTTTTTTGTTTTTGTTTTTTACTTTATTAAATTTCATAAACTTTCTCAAGACATAAGTTGCTAAACTTATACTGTGCTGCTGTACTGGGTTTCCAGTACAACAGCAAAGCATACAATCAACTTGTACAGTCATACAAGGAGATAAAAAAAGAAGCCCTAGCCGTGTCGCCCACAGTAAGTCAAATTTCGGGGGAGGGGGGTAGGAGGAGGGAAAGGGAAAAAGATGTAAAGAGATTTCAGAAGGAAAAAAAAGAGTAAAGGGCTGGGAATGGGTCTGGTCGAATTATGCAGTGCTACTTAGGTTTTGTTTTATATGATGTCATGATATTAACTTCAATTCAATACAAAGAGGTTTATGAGATTTTACTGAAGGTCTATTTGTGTGTTTGTGAGTCTCTCCCCTCCTCTGATATGGCTGGACCTAGCTGCATCAAAGTTTGTGTGGCATGAGGGCCTGAGGAGGGGACATGAGAATCCTCTAGCTTGGAAAGTTGCTGAGAGATTTGAGTGAGGGGGTGGGGGACCTGGGCAACATTGGTAAGAGAAATGTATAGGGAGTTGAACTGAAGGTGACACTTTTTTTACTGGCTTGTGTGGAAAGCAACAAGTGACAGAGAAAAAATGTCATGGATTCTTGGGCTGGTTTAACAAGGTTAAATTACTAACTGGCCGATACTGTTAGCCCGGGTTTGGCCACGTGTTTTCAACACGCTAGCTTTACCTCTTATACAGTAAGGGGTAATAGCGCATCGAAAACGCGCAGCCAACCCCCCTGGAACTAATAGCGCCCACAACATGCAAATGCCTGTTGTGGGCGCTATTAGTCATTCCCGCGCGATACAGAAAGTAAAATGTGCAGCCAAGCCGCACATTTTACTTTCAGAAATTAATGCCTGCCGGCACTGGAAAAGAGTACAGAAAAGCAGAAAAAACTGTCCCAAAATTAAAAAAAAAAAAAATGTTAAATTGGCCGGCGGGTCGGAAGACGGACACTCAATTTAGCCGGTGTCCGTTTTCCGAACCCGTGGCTGTCAGCGGGCTCGAGAACCAACGCCGGAAACATCGAGTGTCCAGGTGTCAAACCCACTGACAGCCGCCGCTCCTGTCCAAAAGGAGGCGCTAGGGAAGCGCTAGTGTCCCTAGCACCTCTTTTTTTACCGCGGGCCCTAATTTGCATCTTCTTCCCCCCCCTGAATCGTGCGCACAGGAGAGTGGCCTGTGCACGAACCGGGAGAGCGGGCACTTGCCCGCTCTCCCGCGACATTTACTGAATTGGCCCGTAAGCGAGCACTTCTTAGTGCTTTAACTTCAGAATGAGCAATTGCAAGAGACCTGGCCAGCATCTTTGAGGAGGAATGTCTAGGATATGGAGAAAAGCCATCCCTTGTTTTCTCAGTTGCATCTCCTCCTCTGACTAACGTTGGTAATTTCTTTAACTAAAAGACAGAGGCCCCTCTCTGCCAAACTGGATATTTTGCAACATTAGATTTGTTCATGTGAAAGGTCTCTGCTATGGCACATATGAGTGCGTGTTAAATGGTGTTGTGTGGGGAGGAAGGATGCTCAGCCAACTGTGTGAAGCTCTTTCTCTTTTCACCGTTTGCCTGTATTTTCACGTCTGTCCTTTTTTTTTTTTTTTGTTTCCTAATGTGACTATTGGCTCTTCCCTCTGTGTCCTCTCTCTTTCTCTCCGTTCCCTTTTGTGGTTTGTCCATTCCATCACTGACTCATGCCACTGTTGCACTCCTTTTCCCTTTTTTGTCTGTGCGCCCTCTTGGCCATCACAATCCGATCATTCCTCTTTCTTCTTTACATTGCAGCTTTGAAAAGATTAAGAGAAGCAGCCAATGCAAACGACTTAGAAACAGGTGAGGTTCTGAGGGCCCTGAGCCCCTGCACGAGTGTTTTGCCTGTGGGTCCTCACATGCCACTGTCTCAGAGCAATAGTACATGGTGTATATATGTGTATTCTTTTAGAATAACTCGGTGCAAGTGTGAGATCCCCTTGTTAAGAGAACTGTCCTGTTTTTCCCTTGCAGTATGCTTTGGACTAGTTATCCTCTGTATAGATGGAGTAGCATGACTTCATTTGCTCATAATAAAACCGTGCCACAGATCCCATCCCACTAAGTAGGGAACACACACATTGCATGCTGACGACAGCATTTGAGTGCATGAAAGTCTGGACAGCAAAATGGCATGGCCAAGAATATGAGCAGCTCTTCCATTATAATGTAATTTTAGTGGATAAGAGAACTGTCAAGTGGTTTTTTTTTTTCTTTAAGTATATTTTTAGCTTTTTACCTTCATACCCTTTACAACCGCAATATAAATACGTTAAAGAGTACCACAGCTGTGATTTGACAGGAGACGAGAGGGCATCCTGAGCTTTCAGTGACCATACATTATTGTTTTCTAAAACAAAAAAAATCCATTTTTAACTGAAATTATAAGTTAGTACTGATAAGCATCTCTGTCCAATAATCATTTTTATATAGGGCAATGAAAGCAGCGTTAGCGAGAGAGGCCACATCTGTGTGTTATGCTGCTCAGAGAGCCCCTTAAGTTTTCTGGACGTTCCGTGAAGATGGTTACAAACTAGGATTCTGCTGATCCCTTGTAAATGTAAACTGATTTGTGGCTGCAGCGTGAAGACTCTTACGTGAACAATTTTCTTTTCTTTCTTGTTGAGCAGTGGAGCGCCTTTTGGAGAGCGGAGCTGACTCTTGTGCTGCTGATGACAAAGGCCGGACAGCGCTCCACTTCGCCTCGTGTAATGGCAATGACCGAATTGGTAAGTTGGACGGGTGTCAATTGAAATGGAGAAAAATAAATTCCCTCTGTCCTCTCTTGGCAATTTTATATTTATAGAGAAAACAAGGCCATCTGTAAAAAAACCAAAACAAAAAAATAACAATCAGTTACTGTAACTACAAAGAGAAATTTGTACACATTCAAAGACCTGTAATCTTTTAAGAAATTTAAAAAAATATGTTTTGAAATGGGAGTCTCTAAGACTAGGCCAAAAAGGAAAAAAGGGGCCGTCTTCCACTCATGACTCAGACCTTACACTTAATCTGAACCAAAAGGTCAAGAAACGATAAATGATTTTTTTTGGGGGGGGGGGAGGGGGTTAGAAAAGCTTTATTGAGATTTGTAAAGCCACTGCAATATCAGGAATGAAGATTGGAAAGAATTTGATGCAATCTTATATGCACTTCATACTAACAATCCATAAGTAAATCAAACTCTCTCACAAGGGTTGCAGCTGTCCATTATGATGGGTGTAAAGCACCTGCATGTATCTAACCTTTATTCTGGCCAGTTTGACTGCTGGACATAGTAGTCATCTGAAGTTATTGTGTGTCTTTCCCCAAAGAAAAAAAAAAAAACCCAGACTGCACGTCTTTAACATATTCTGATACTTGTCATGTACATAGGTTATTAATTCCATATTTCCTAGCATGTAGCCAGATGGACTCAGGACCAATGGGTTATGCTCCCCTGCCAGCAAATGGAGATGGAGTCAGATTGCAAAAACTGACGTCACCATACATGCACTCCTGCAGTGACCTCAGCTCTCCAGTATTCTCCGTCTCTAGCAGATGGTGGATGTACCTCTCCCTATGGGGATTGTTGTACTTTTTGGAAGGAGAAATTCTACATTCTAAATTGAAGAAAATTGAGCTTTGCTCTCCAGTGGTAATACCTAAAGGTCCCTCCCCCAGTTGAGAATTCCTGAGGCGATTTCCGAGATCCCTCAGAGATGTGCCTTGTGCTGGTAGCTGGTTCCTGGCGTAGACTTTGCTGCTTAAGCAGCTGAAAGGCAGCGGGTGCAGGAAGCCAAGCATGGCGGTGACGGCCAAAGTCCTCTCCCCCCACAGACGGAGACAGTCTCTGTACTCCAGCCAGTAAGCACTGAGCCCAGGTAAGTTTAAAAAAAAAAAGGAGATTTTCATCCTGGTTCAGAGAAGATTAGAGGGAGTTTAAGTAGGTCTGCCCTGGTTTCTGTGCTCAGCGTGCTGTTCCAGTGTTGCTCCCGCTTCTATTGGGGGGTAAGAGGAATTGGACTTCCAAGCGATTTGAGCAGGCCCCGCTGTGGACTTGATTGGCACACCGCGTGGTAGGTCAGTGTGATGCCATCTCGAGCGTGTTTGTGTGCGTGCCATATTGCTCTCCTTAGGATGTCAGTATGCACAGTGTGTTGGCTCTGCACACGCGCTGTGCGCGTAACATCAGGCATGTACCTACGCAAGCATCTTTTAAAGCGTTTGGTGCAGGAAGAGCTGTGCGTGCGCTCCGCCCAGACGCTCAAAATTTGTACATATAAATTTATAAATGCGAGCTGAGAGAGCGCACAACTACTGCTGCCAATGGTGCCGCCAACCAAGGAATCTAAGCGCCTTGCTCTCTGCAATGCTGCCATATTAGAGCCTCACAGTCTGACCTGGATTCCAACTTATGTCGGCACTATGAGGAAGCCCAAGGATAATTGTCCTCCTCTGACTTTGCTAAGCCAGGCTCCTCCCATTCGGATTACGGATTGGTCACTGCCTTAACTGGAAATACGCCGTACCTCTGTAACACCTTGACTGGATCATCCGTGGAAGAGGGGAATTCATCTGGTCCCAACCCAGTGTTTCCTAGATCAGGCATGGATCTGGCTGCCCTTTCCTGGGGCTACAAGCATTCATACAGACACAGTCTACTACATCATTTGCCCCTGTCTGGACAGAACCTCTGCCAGTGTCCCCTCCTTCTCCCATTCCTACTGGCAGACCCCGAGGTATGCCTCGCCTTACCAAGGGTATCCCTGGCAGGGACCCGGATGGCACAGATGAAGAGGAGGATCCTGATTACTTGGAAGATGGGGAAATCCCCTCTGGGTTGGAACCATATTGGACCATGTTACGGTTCTTTCATAGAGACAAATTGCTGGCCTTGGTTTCCCAGACCCTGAAGACAGTGGAAGTTCCTGGGGCGGACTCTATGATGGACTCTTCACATTAAAACTGTATTTAAATTTGGATTTTTTTTTAAATTACGGATATTGAGTGGTTTAAAACCTCTCCTTGATCACTCCAATTTTCAATCTGCAGTGCAAGCATTGATCTTTCATCTGACTGTTGTAATGCTGTGTGCTGGGGCTTCCTGTTACTTCTCTGAAAGCTTTACAGCTTTGACAAAATTCAACAGCTCACCCAATTTCGGGAAAATCCAGCAGAGAGCACACTACTCCAGTTCTGTGAGTTATACCAGGTTCCAGTTTATTTTCTTGTGCAGTATAAGTCATGATGCTTCTATATTTCTACTATTAAGACTGGATTCATTTCCCTGGGCCAGCACAATGTTAAGGAATGGGAGGTGCCAGAAGCTTCTTTGCGGGTTAGCCGGGCTATGGACAAGTTGTATCCACTTCCGGCGGAGTCTTTGGACCTTCTCAAGTCTCCTTCGGTAGATTCGGCGGTAGCGGTCGTAGTCAAGCACACTACCATCCCCGTGACGGGGGGGATAGCTTTGAAGGATCTCCAGGACCGAAAGCTGGAGATCGTGTTGAGGCGCATCTTTGAGGTGGCGGCCTTAGGAGTACATGCAGCGGCTTGTAGCAGTCTGGTGCAGAGAGCCACTCTTCGTTGGGTTCAACAGCTGCTTACCGCGCAGGATCTCCCACCGGACGAAGCAGAGCAGGCCAACTGTATCGAAGCTGCGGTGGCCTACATGGCGGATGCTTTATATGATTTACTGCGGACGTCGGCGCGCACTATGGCTTCTGCGGTTTCTGCCAGACGGCTGCTCTGGCTCCGTCGCTGGGCGGCGGATGCTTCTTCTAAGTCTCGTTTAGGCGCTTTTCCCTTCAAGGGCAAGTTGTTATTTGGAGCTGAGCTGGATCAGCTCATCAAGGATTTGGGAGACAACAAGGTGTATAAATTACCGGAGGATAAGCCCCGGCATCTGCGGTCCTTCGGGAATTCCAGGGGATGACTGCGGGGTCAGCGCCGGTTCCGGATGGGAAGGGGCGTTTCTTTTTCTCAGCGGCAGCAAGCATCGTGGTCTCAATCTTGGTCTCCTTCCTTTCGGGGCCGTCTGCCTCAGCAGTCGGGAACCTCACAGGGGTTTGCCCCCACCAAGGCTACTCAATGAAGGTGCGCAGGCCCATTCCTCCATCCCGCGCGTCGGGGGTCCCTTGTCCCTGTATTGGGAGGAATGGGTCAAGATCACCTCGGATCAGTGGGTCCTCGACGTAGTCCGTCACAGTTACGAATTGGATTTTGCTCGTCCGCTCCGAGATCTTTTCATGACGTCTCCTTGCGGTCCTCCGGAAAAACGGCTGGTTATTGCCCAAACCTTGGAACGGTTGCAAGCATTGGGGGCGGTGATTCCAGTCCCCCCGGCTGAACGTAGGACGGGGCGGTATTCCATATACTTCATGGTTCCAAAGAAGAAGGGCGCGTTCAGACCGATTTTGGATTTGAAGCGGGTAAACAAGTCCTTACACGTTCCTCGTTTCCGTATGGAGACTTTGCGGTCTGTTATTGCGGCCGTCCACAAGGGAGAATTTTTGGCTTCTTTGGATCTAACCGAGGCGTATCTCCACATTGGAATCCAGAGGCATCATCAGAGGTACCTGAGGTTTATGGTGCTAGGAGACCATTTTCAGTTTTGTGCCCTCCCATTCGGGTTAGCAACGGCCCCCAGGGTATTCCCCAAGATACTGGTGGTCGTCGCAGCCTTCCTGGGACGGCAAGGAATACTGGTTCATCCCTATCTCGACGATTGGCTCATCCGGGCAAAGTCGGAAGTTTTGTGCAAGCGGGCGGTTCAGTTGGTGGTGGAGCAACTGCAGGCACTGGGTTGGGTAGTCAACTTCGAAAAGAGCAGACTGAACCCGACCCAACACATGGAGTTTTTGGGAGCTCGCTTCGATACTGTGGGCAAGGTATTTCTACCACATCAGCGGATGGTCAACTTGATGTCACAGGTGTGGAACCTTATGGATCTACCGTTACCCACGGCCTGGGATTATTTGCAAGTCATTGGACATATGGCTTCTACGCTGGAAATGGTGCCGTGGGCGTTTGCGCATATGCGGCCTTTACAAAAAGCGCTTCTGTCTCGATGGGATCCCAGGTCAGAGTTGTACGACATGGAGTTGCCATTGCCGGAACCAGCCCAGTCCTGCCTCGATTGGTGGCTGAACCCGGTCCATCTTCTGCAAGGGATGGACTTAGAACCACCATCGTGGATAACAGTGACGACGGATGCCAGTCTTTCCGGCTGGGGGGCTTTGTGTCAGTCCCGAGCGCTCCAAGGGACGTGGTCTCCACGTCAGGCCTCTTGGTCCATCAATCGGCTGGAAACCAGAGCGGTCCGTCTGGCATTACGTCAGCTCCTTCCGTTGGTACGCGGTCGGGCGGTGCAAGTTCTGTCGGACAACGCAACCACGGTGGCGTTTATAAATCGACAAGGAGGCACAAGAAGTCGGCCGGTCGCGACAGAAGCGTCATTGTTGATGGCCTGGGCAGAGCGTCATTTGTCCCGCATCGCGGCCACTCATATTGCAGGAGTGGACAACATTCAGGCAGATTATCTCAGTCGGGCAGCACCTCGATCCCGGAGAGTGGGAACTGTCGGCCGCCGCGATGGGTCCTCATAACCCAGCTTGGGGGTTGCCGCATATGGACTTGATGGCGACTCGTCTAAATGCAAAGGCGGCGCGTTTCTTCAGCCGACGGCGAGACCACGGGTCGGAAGGGGTGGATGCGCTAGTGCTTCCATGGCCTATGCACGTTCTCCTCTACGTATTCCCGCCGTGGCCCATGGTGGGAAAGGTGTTAAGACGCATAGAGTCCCATCGGGGTCTGGTGATTCTGGTGGCCCCAGAGTGGCCAAGACACCTGTGGTTCGCGGATCTCGTCAATCTGGCGGTGGACGGGCCTTTGCGTCTCTGTCATCTTCCGAAGCTGCTTCGCCAGGGTCCAGTATTTTTTCGAACAGGCGGATCGCTTTTGTCTGGCGCTTGGGCTTTTGAGGCGGCGCAGTTGAGGAGGAAAGGTTATCCAGAGCGGTTATTACTACTCTCCTTAGGGGGCGCGCAGGATCTTCAACTACCCGTGCTATGCTAGCGTATGGAAGGTCTTTGACTCGTGGTGCTGTGACTTAAGGATTTAACCTCGACAGGACTTTGGTGGGCCATATTCCTTTCTTTTTTGCAGGATGGTTTGAAGAAAGGCTTGGCCTACAGCTCTCTCAGAGTTCAAGTGGCAGCACTGGGTTGCCTGCGAGGTACTGTTGAAGGGTTATTCTCTTGCGTGTCACCCAGATGTTGAGCGTTTTTTGCGGTGGTGTTTGGAACTTGCGCCCCTCCTCTGCGGACCACCGTGTCCTTCCTGGAATCTGAACTTGGTTCTCCGGGGGCTCTGTTTGGCCCTTTGAGCCTCTTAAGAGGGCCTCCTTGAAGGATTTAACCCTTAAGGCTGTTTTTCTTAGTGGCCGTTTCGTCTGCGTGTTGTGTTTCAGAGCTCCAGGAGCTGTCATGTAGGGAACCGTTCTTGCGCATATCTGACTCAGGTGTGTCCTTACGCACCGTTCCTTCCTTCTTGCCAAAGGTGGTATCGGCTTTTCATGTTAATCAGACGGTGGAATTGCCTTCCTTTTTCGGAGGAGGAACTCTGGATGTCCGTCGGGTACTTCTACGGTATCTGGAGGTTACTAATGATTTTCGGAGATGGGATCACCTATTCGTGTTGTGGCATGGACCCAAGAAGGGTCTTCAGGCATCCAAGACAACTGTTGCTAGATGTTGAAGAGCGCAATCGCGTCCACATACATTGGTTGCGGTAAGGCGGTTCCAGATGGACTTAAGGCTCGCTCACTGCGTTCTCAGGTGACGTCGTGGCCGAAAGCCAGTGTGTTTCTAGCCAGGAAATTTGTAGGGTGGCCACTTGGAAGTCCTTGCATACTTTTGCTAGGCATTATCGCTTGGATGTGCGTGGTTCGGCGAAGGACTCTTTCGGGAGCAGTGTGATTCAAGCGGGACTCTCCGGGTCCCACCCCAGTTAAGGCGGCTTGGGTACATCCCAGCAGTCTGACTGATCCTGGTACTTACAGGGAAAGGAAATTAGGTCTTACCTTCGATAATTTTTCGTTCCTGTAGTACCAAGGATCAGTCCAGACGCCCGCCCGATGCTGGAGAGTCCGCTCTTACTTCTGTCTGCGTTACGTGTTCCTAACAGTGTCATTTATCTGTTCTCTGTTTTTATACAGTAAGTTGGTTTCCACTTCAATTTTATTGCAATAGTGGTTAGGTTTGTTATGTTTTCAGGGAGGTGTTTCTACTTGATCTGGTCAGTGGTTGACAAGTTTGAGGTCTTACTCGGTGGAGGGGTGATTCCTTCTGTTTTGTTATCAATTATACTGAAGGATCGCAGGTGGCAAACCAGTATATCGAGGGGGTGCTTTCAGTTTTCTCTCTGACTCCATCTGCTGGAGGGGAGGCATAACCCAGCAGTCTGGACTGATCCTTGGTAATACAGGAACGAAAATTATCGAAGGTAAGACCTAATTTTCCTTTAATCCTTCTCTGTTTCCTTTCTCTTAACCAGTTTGTAATCTATGGAAGGATATTGTCTCCTATCCCATGACTTTTTTTTAGTTTTGTTAGAAGCCTCTCATGAGGGACTTTGTCAAATGCCTTCTAAAAATCCAAATACACTACATCTACCTTTTACCACATATTTATTAACCCCTTCAAAAAAAATGAAAGTAGATTTGTGAGGCAAGACTTTCCTTGGGTAAATCTATGCTGACTGTGTTCCATTAAACCATCTTTCTATATGCTCTCTGATTTTGATCTTTAGAATAGTTTTCCCAGCACTGAAGTCAGGCTTGCTCCTGGAGCCCTTTTTAAATATTGGGATTACATTGACTACCCTCCAGTCTTCAGGTACAAAGGATGATTTTAATAATAGGTTACAAATTTTAACTACTAGATCTGAAATTTCATTTTTTAGTTCCTTCAGAACCCTGGGATGCATACCCTCCGGTTCAGGTGATTTGCTACTCTTTAGTTTGTCAATCTGGCCTACTACATCTTACAGGTTCACAGTGATTTGGTTCAGTTCATCTGACTCATCACCCTTGGAAACTATCTCTGGAACCAGTATCTCCCCTACATCCTCATTAGTAAGCACAGAAGCAAGAACATAAGAAAATGCCATACTGGGTCAGACCAAGGGTCCACCAAGCCCAGCATCCTGTTTCCAACAGTAGCCAACCCAGGCCATAAGAACCTGGCAAGTACCCAAAAACTAAGTCTATTCCATGTTACCATTGCTAATGGCAGTGGCTATTCTCTAAGTGAACTTAATAGCAGGTAATGGACTTCTCCTCCAAGAACTTATCCAATCCTTTTTTAAACACAGCTATACTAACTGCACTAACCACATCCTCTGGCAACAAATTCCAGAGTTTAATTGTGCATTGAGTAAAAAAGAACTTTCTCCGATTAGTTTTAAATGTGCCCCATGCTAACTTCATGGAGTGCCCCTTAGTCTTTCTACTATCCGAAAGAGTAAATAACAGATTCACATCTACCCGTTCTAGACCTCTCATGATTTTAAACATCTATATCATATCCCCCCTTAGCCGTCTCTTCTCCAAGCTGAAAAGTCCTAACCTCTTTAGTCTTTCCTCATAGGGGAGCTGTTTCATTCCCCTTATCATTTTGGTAGCCCTTCTCTGTACCTTCTCCATTGTAATTATATCTTTTTTTGAGATGCGGCGACCAGAATTGTACACAGTATTCAAGGTGTGGTCTCACCATGGAGCGATACAGAGGCATTATGACATTTTCCGTTTTATTCACCATTCCCTTCCTAATAATTCCCAACATTCTGTTTGCTTTTTTGACTGCCGCAGCACACTGAACCGACGATTTCAATGTGTTATCCACTATGACACCTAGATCTTTCTTGGGTTGTAGCACCTAATATGGAACCCAACATTGTGTAATTATAGCATGGGTTATTTTTCCCTATATGCATCACCTTGCACTTATCCACATTAAATTTCATCTACCATTTGGATGCCCAATTTTCCAGTCTCACAAGGTCTTCCTGCAATTTATACAATCTGCTTGTGATTTAACTACTCTGAACAATTTTGTATCATCTGCAAATTTGATTATCTCACGTGTCGTGTTTCTTTCCAGATCATTTATAAATATATTGAAAAGTAAGGGTCCCAATACAGATCCCTGAGGGACTCCACTGTCCACTCCCTTCCACTGAGAAAATTGTCCATTTAATCCTACTGTCTGTTTCCTGTCTTTTAGCCAGTTTGTAATCCATGAAAGGACATCGCCACCTATCCCATGACTTTTTTTACTTTTCCTAGAAGCCTCTCATGAGGAACTTTGTCAAACGCTTTCTGAAAATCCAAGTATACTACATCTACCGGTTCACCTTTATCCACATGTTTATTAACTCCTTCAAATAAGTGAAGTAGATTTGTGAGGCAAGTCTTGCCTTGGGTAAAGCCATGCTGACTTTGTTCCATTAAATTATGTCTTTCTATATGTTCTGTGATTTTGATGTTTAGAACACTTTCCACTATTTTTCCTGGCACTGAAGTCAGGCTAACCGGTCTGTAGTTTCCCGGATCGCCCCTGGAGCCCTTTTTAAATATTGGGGTTACATTAGCTATCCTCCAGTCTTCAGGTACAATGGATGATTTTAATGATAAGTTACAAATTTTTACTAATAGGTCTGAAATTTCATTTTTTAGTTCCTTCAGAACTCTGGGGTGTATACCATCCGGTCCAGGTGATTTACTACTCTTCAGTTTGTCAATCAGGCCTACCACATCTTCTAGGTTCACCGTGATTACCCATGAAAACCTTCTCCATTACGGGTACCTCCCCAACATCCTCTTCAGTAAACAACGAAGCAAAGAAATCATTTAATCTTTCCACGATGGCCTTATTTTCCCTAAGAGCCCTTTTAACTCCTCTGTCATCAAACGGTCCAACCAACTTCCTCACAGGTTTCTTGCTTTGGATATATTTTTTAAATGTTTTTATGAGTTGCTGTTCATCCCCTGAAGCTCTTGACTGCCCTGCATGGTCAGCTAGGTCTGGTGCTTTGGCACATAGTCAGTCTGTCTCAGGCCCTGCCATTGTTGCTGATTATTCTCCAAGGTTTGCTTGGGTTTTTCTGCCCATTGTGCCTATCTCTTCTGCTGAGACATTTTTGTCCTTCGCAGTTTCTTTCTGAGGAGTTCTTGGGCTCCAGTTGGGTTTACAGTTGTCTTCTAACACCGAGGGGAAACTATGCGGTCTTCGACCAAGAGTCCTTCTCTTGTTTAAATCTCAAGGAGGTTCCAGACCTACTATCATTGTTGGGATTTACTGATCCGAAACCCTGCTTGTAATGTTTTTTTCCATGAAGCGAAGTATGTTTCTTGCTCACACTTACATCATTCCTCTGCCTTAGGCGCCCCTGCCACGCATGAGGGTTTTGTGTCTGTCATTTATATGGTTTTTCTTTGTAGAACCCAACTCTTTTCCAGCCTGGATCCCTTGTGGGTCGGCTGCCTCACAGGCAAAAGGGAAATTGGTAATGCTTCTGCACTGTGCAGTTTCCCGCTTTGTCCTGCTTGGACAGCCTATAGCTAGGAATTCACCTATGTGTGAGGACTACTATCCTGCTTGTCCTCGGAGAAAGCAGAGTTGCTTACCTGTAACAGGTGTTCTCAGAGGACAGCAGGATGTCAGTCCTCATGAAACCCATCCACCTCCCCTGGGAGTTGGTTTCTCCATGTATTAGCTATATCATGGACTTAAGGGTCTCTGCCTAAGGGTATGGTGATGACTATAGCTGCACATGCTCAGTAGAGCATGCTCAAAATTTCTAGATTCTTTGAGATCAAAGTTCAGTGCTGGGCTCCATCTGCTGTCACCCATGTGTGAGGACTAACATCCTGCTGTCGTTGGAGAACACCTGTTACAGGTAAGCAATTCTACTTTAAGAACATAAGAAATTGCCATGCTGGGTCAGACCAAGGGTCCATCAAGCCCAGCATCCTGTTTCCAAAAGAAGCCAAACCAGGCCACAAGAACCTGGCAATTACCCAAACACCAAGAAGATCCCATGCTACTGATGCAATTAATAGCAGTGGCTATTCCCTAAGTAAACTTGATTAATAGCAGTTAATGGACTTCTCCTCCAAGAACTTATCCAGACCTTTTTTGAACCCAGCTACATTAACTGCACTAACCACATCCTCTGGCAACAAATTCCAGAGCTTAATTGTGCATTGAGTGAAAAATAATTTTCTCCGATTAGTCTTAAATGTGCTACTTGCTAACTTCATGGAATGCCCCCTAGTACTTCTATTATCCAAAAGTGTAAATAACAGATTCACATCTACTCGTTCAAGACCTCTCATGATCTTAAAGTTCTCTATCATATCCGCCCTCAGCCGTCTCTTCTCCAAGCTGAATAGCCCTAACCTCTTCAGCCTTTCCTCATAGGGGAGCTGTTCCATCCCTTTTATCATTTTGGTTGCCCTTCTCTGTACCTTCTCCATCGCAACTATATCTTTTTTGAGATGCGGCGACCAGAATTGTACACAGTATTCAAGGTGTGGTCTCACCATGGAGCTTTACAGAGGCATTATG
Organism: Rhinatrema bivittatum; assembly: GCF_901001135.1. Taxonomy (NCBI): domain Eukaryota; kingdom Metazoa; phylum Chordata; class Amphibia; order Gymnophiona; family Rhinatrematidae; genus Rhinatrema; species Rhinatrema bivittatum. The sequence goes on along the minus strand of NC_042616.1, from coordinate 413,557,814 downwards.
ACCTTTTCCATTTTATTAACCATTCCCTTCCTAATAATTCCCAACATTCTGTTTGCTTTTTTGACTGCCGCAGCACACTGAACCGATGATTTCAATGTGTTATCCACTATGACACCTAGATCTTTTTCCTGGGTGGTAGTTCCTAATATGGAACCTAACATTGTTTAACTACAGCAAGGATTATTTCTCCCTATATGCAACACCTTGCACTTGTCCATATTAAATTTCATCTGCCATTTATATGCCCAATCTTCCAGTTTTGCAAGGTCCTCCTGTAATGTATCACAATCCGCTTGTGATTTAACTACTCTGAATAATTTTGTATCTTCCGCAAATTTGATAACCTCATCGTCGTATTCCTTTCCAGATCATTTATATATATATTGAAAAGCAGCGGTCCAAGTACAGATCCCTGAGGCACTCCACTGTTTACCCTTTTCCACTGAGAAAATTGAGCATTTAATTCTACTCTGTTTTCTGTCTTTTAACCAGTTTGTAATCCACGAAAGGACATCGCCTCCTCTCCCATGACTTTTTAGTTTTCGTAGAAGCCTCTCATGAGGGACTTTGTCAAACACCTTCTGAAAATCCAAATACACTACATCAACTGGTTCACGTTTATCCACATGTTTATTAACCCCTTCAAAAAAAATGAAGCAGATTTGTTAGGTAAGATTTCCCTTGGGTGAATCCATGTTGATTGTGTTCCATTAAACCATGTCTTTCTATATGCTCTACGGTTTTGATCTTTAGAATAGTTTCCACTATTTTTTCCCGGCACTTAAGTCAGGCTCATTGGTTTATAGTTACCTGGATCGCCCCTGGAGCTCTTTTTTTAAATATTGGGGTTTCATTGGCCACCCTCTAGTCTTCAAGTACAATGAATGATTTTAGTGATAGGTTACAAATTTTAACTAACAGATCAGAATTTTCATTTTGGAGTTCCTTCAGTACCCTAGGATGCATACCATCTGGTCCAGGTGATTTGCTACTCTTTAGTTTGTCAATCTGGCCTACTACATCTTCCCGGTTCACATTGATTTGGTTCAGTTCATCTGACTCATCACCCTTGAAAACCATCTCCGGAACTGGTATCTCCCCAACATCCTCATTAGTAAATACAATTTTTTTAGTTTTTGCCTCTATGGCCAACTTCATTTCAAATTATCTCTTCGTCTGTCTTATCAATGTTTTACACTTGACAATGCTTATATGTTCTCCAATTTTGTTTTTCACTTGGATCCTTCTTCCAATTTTTGAAGGATTTTTTTTGGCTAAAATAGCCTTTATGCAGTTAAATAGTAGCTGCTGAATATGTGCCTATATTCAGTGGCTGCTGCTTAGCTGCATAAGTCATTTTTGCAAGTAAAACGTTAGCTGAATAAGTAGTGGGCAGACTGGGATGGAGCGAGTTAGCTGCATAACTTGTGTGGTTAAGTATCAATATTCGGTCTTAGCCACATAAATTAACCGGCTAAACTAGACGTGCCATAGAGCAGGTCTAACAGTGATTATGCACAAATATATACGTGTATGTTCAGTGACATAGCTGTGCTGCTGACTATACCATGTAAATTAGCTGGGGAAGTTGTATCCTGACAAATTACTTAAACGGCCAGCTTTGAATATTGACCTCACAGTGTAATATAACAGGTAGATGGAAAAATTCCTCTGTGATGATGTGGCTTGTGTGGTTTTTTTTTTGTTTTGTTTTTTTTGTAGTACACCTGCTTTTGCGCCATGGAGCTGATCCAAATCAGCGAGATGGTCTGGGGAATACTCCTTTACACCTAGGTAAGTGCTGAAAGGACTCAAGTTACCAGTATTAAATATATTCCTCAACCTGCTTTTGTCTTAGCTCTGTTTCCCTTTGAATTTCAAAAATTTTCCTGGGAAGCAGTATCCAGTATTTTCCCCATTCACGAGCGAGCCACAGTTGCAGCTCAGCTCCTGCAGTGCCCTTTTTGTGGCAGTGAGAGCAGGTACAGCTTTCTCTAGTACCACTGTTGCTGCAGCCTTGAGTGGCTATCAGATGTTACAAAGTGCTCGCAACCCAACCAGCTCCCTGATTAACATTTTGTGTTTCTGGTTTTGTTTTCTCAGCTGCCTGTACCAACCACATTCCGGTCATCACCACGCTGTTACAAGGAGGTAAAGCTTTTTTTATATACTAAAAGTATCAGTCTGTTTTTTCTCAACCTTACTGTCGGTGATGGTGAGATCTCTGAATCAGAGTGGCCTTCTAGTTATTTGGTCACTTCATATTTGCAAAGTCGTTTTTGTCACTGGAGAGGAACATGAAAGCTTCCCGGGTTGAGTCTTGCTTGTTCTGTTTTCAGGCGCCAGGGTAGACGCCTTGGACAGAGCAGGAAGGACCCCTCTTCACCTGGCCAAATCGAAATTGAATATCTTGCAGGATGGGCACTCACAGAGCCTGGAAGCACTCAGGCAGGAGGTGAAACAGGTAAGTGAGCAGCATAATTTCCCCTGTTGAAGAGCGAGATCTATGAGGCACAGATAGATGAAAACAAGACAAATGGTGGCAGTGAAACAAATCCAAACCAAAAGTTGTATGTGGCAAAGGGGTGAAAAGTGACTCCCCTTGTTTATCATGCTGGCAACTGTAGGAATGCTTCATAGGCCACTACTCTGAAATCTACTAAGAGAGAGCTTAAAACAGGAGTTTTACTTGTTTAACAATTTTATTGAAGCAAAAAAGACCAATACATACAGCAAAAAGACACACAAATGTACATTCCCTGTATGTACACGGATCAGTCCAGACCATGGCTGGAGCCTCCTGTCCAGCAGGTGGAGACAGACCAAAACTGTGATGGTATCCTATATCAGGACAGAGCTTACCCTACACCCCTTCAGTATTCGTCTGTCTCCAGCAGGTGCAGGCAGCTGAACCTACAGTTCCCCTTCTTCTTCCCTTATTTTCCCTGAGGGGATTTTCTTTACTTTTGATTTGGATAAGCAAATATTTAATTCTTGTTTAAAAAAAAAAAAGAGGACTTTGAAAGTTTTCTCCCTTTCTTTCCTCAGAGACAGTTCGGTCTCTTAGCTCTGCTGGGAGCCTGGGGGGGACTTGCCCATCCTAGGCCCCTTTTTCCCAGTGACCATCTGGGGTGATACTGGTGGTCCAGTCCCTCCCCCATTATCTAGCTGTCCACTGTAAAACAGGACCCTCTCAGGGAGAGTTTTTCCCCTGGCTTAGCTGAGCAGTTTAAAAAAAAAAAAAGGTACAAGCAGGGCTGTATTTGTTAATTTTACTTTTTAAGAACTGTGGACAGCTCTGGCAGAGTTCAGTTGCTGCCTCCGCTGACCAACTTCAGCCCTGCACAGCTCAGCTGTTTTTTTTTTAATTTTTTAGCGATTTTTTTTTTTTTTTTTTTTTTTTTCCCTTCAGCGCTGATGCCGCGTTCCAGCGCCTGTAAAGCTTGTGGAGAGTCTGCCACACGTTTTCCCGCAGAGGCCTCTGTTCAGGGTGCCTACTGGGTGGGGAGGGTCCCTCATCTGTCACCTCGCCCACAGCAACCCGGGAGAGAGTTCCCTGCCGCATGACCAGGCCATTCCCGGCCCGGAAAACCACGGGAACAGTGGCCATCTTGGAAGCAGGCAGGAGGAAGGTGAGCCCGTTTTTTTTTTGTTTCTCCTCCGGATTTGAGCCCCCCTCATGCCCCAGATGGGGGTGCCTGACTTTTCCTTACCCCCCCCCCCCCCCCCCCCCCCCCCCCCCCCCCCCCCCCGGGAAGTCTCAGTCTTGTTTCTCCGCGGAGTTTGTGCTTCTTATGCACAAGTCCTATTTAGCCAACTTAAGCAGGAGGAAGATCCATCCCTGGACCCCCCCCCCCCCCCCACCCACCCAAAAAACCCGCAAATTTCTCGTCCACAACCTCTGGAGGGCCAGGGCTCGGTTAGGGTTAAGGTGGTCCCGGGGGTCCCGCTGCCTCCGGATCCGCCACAGCCGCTGCCGGTCCCAATTCCAGATCTGGATGTTGACCCGCTTCCTAACCCCCCCCCCCCCCCCTTGAGGGGGACGATCCTCTGTTGCTGTGCTTATTTCCAAAGGAGGAACTAGAACCGCTCATTCCCTTCATTTTGAAGGAACTGGTAATTTATTTGCCCCCGGAATACAGTTACGGCCGCAATGCCTGCCAACATGGACCCGGTCCTGGCGGGACTTAGGGCTCTTCCATGTACCTTTTCTTTTCACCCTATGCATAAGCTGATGCTCCTTAGGGAATGGGAGTCCCCTGAGGCAGGACTCCGAGTGGGGAGGACTATGGACAAGCTCTACCCCCTTCCTGAGGACTGCTTGAATCTACTTAAGATGCCCAAGGTAGATTCTTCTGTCATAGTGGTTACCAAACACACCATCATCCCGGTGGTTGGGGCTATGGCTCTGAAGGATGTCCAGGACCGCAAGTTAGAATTTTACCTCAAACGCATATTTGAGGTCCTGTCCTTGGGAGTTCGGGCGACAATCTGCGGCTGTCCCATGCAGCAGGCAAGCCTCAGGTGGGTTCAACAATTACTCAGCACCCAAGACCTCCCGTCTGCAGAGGTGGAGCAGGCGGATCGCTTGGAGGGAGTGATTGCGTATGGGCGGACACCCTGTACAATCTCTTCTGCGAGTGCAAGCCAAGGCAGTGGTCTTCGCGGTCTCGACCAGGCGACTCCTCTGGCTGAGAAATTGGTCTGCAGATGCCTCTTCCAAAGTGCAGATGGGAACCCTTCCCTTCAAGGGCCAGTTGCTTTTTGGTGAGGACCTAGAGCAACTTATCAAATCTGTAGGAGGAAATAAGGTTCATAAGTTGCGGAGGACCGCCTGAAACAGTCTAAGTCCTTCTTACCCTCTCGCACTAGATTTAGGGGGCAACGCCATTTTTCCACCAGGGCAAGGGGCTCGTTCCCGAGGGGTAATGCTTCCCGATCTCAATCCTGGCCTCATTCCTTTCGGGGACGTCGACCTTTCAGGGATAGTAGCCAGTAACACTCGGTCACCAAGTCCTCCTCACATTGAGATGGGGCCGGCTCATTCCTCCGTTCGAGACTTAGGTGGACAACTGTCTCAATTGCTTGGTGAATGGGCCGCCATAACGAAGGATCAGTGGGTCCTAGAGGTGATGGAAAAAGGCTATGCATTAGAATTTGCTTGAGACCTACCGGATCTTCACCTGATCTCCTCCTGCGGAAGTCTAAAGAGGCCTGCGGTCGAACAAACCCTGCGCAGGCTGCTGGAACTGGGGGCCATAGTCACAGTCCCAGTGGAAGAACAAGGGTCCGGCCAATATTCTATCTACTTCGTCGTGCCCAAAAAGGAGGGCTCCTTTCGACCAATTTTGGATCTCAAGCGCATCAACCGGGCTCTCCAGGTTCCCCATTTTTGGATGAGGGCGGTGGCAGTTCAATCCGGAGAATTCTTGGCCTCACTCGATCTGACAAAAGCCTACTTACACATCCCGATTCGCTGCGATCACCAGCAGTATCTTCGCTTCGAGATACTGGGTCAACATTTTCAGTTTCGAGCACTCCCCAGTTACCTCGGACCAATGGGTACTGTCTATCATAACCCACGGTTACCGTCTAAATTTTTCAACTGTACCCCCCGGACTCCCCGCCCATTCCAGCGTGGAGCTGGGACGATCTCACAGGACTTCTCAAGTCAGAGCTCTTAACCCTTCTGTCAGCCAGGGCCGTAGAATGGTTCCCTCAACTCAGCAGGGGAATTTCTACTCCCGGTATTTCCTAATCCCAAAAAAGACTGGTGGCCTCCGGCCTATTCTGTATCTCCGTGCCTTAAACATTTCTTCACAAGAAACTATTCAGAATGGTGTCCCTGGGCATCATGCTCCCTCTTCTACAACAAGGGGATTGGCTCTGCTCTTTGGACCTTCAGGACGCTTACATCCATATTGCAATCTTCCCTCCTCATCGCAAATACCTGCAATTTGTAGTGGGTCACGGGCACTATCAATACAAGATACTGCCATTCGGCCTGGCCTCTGCGCCCTGAGTGTTCACGAAGTGCCTGGCAGTCATGGCTGCACAGTTACGCTGCAAGGGCGTCCATGTCTTTCCATATCTAGATGACTGGCTAATAAAAAGCCAGTCCAGAAAAGGAGCACTCTACTCCTTCGGTCTCATAATACGGCTTCTGCACTTGCTGGGATTTCTGATCAACTACCCGAAATCCTATTTGACACGGTTTCACCATCTCTCCTTTATAGGAGCAGACCTGGACACCAGAGTGGCCAAAGGGTCCTTACCCAACGATCACGCAACCACGCTGTCCAACCTCGCCAGCTCTATCCGGCGTTGACAAACCGCTTCGGCTCGCTGATTCCTCACGTTGCTCGGCCATAAGGCATCAACAGTCCACGTCACCCCAATGGCACACCTAGCCATGAGACTGACACAATGGACTCTAAAATCTTAGTGGCACCAAGCCACTCAGCAGCTTTCATCCCTTGTCCACATAACGAATCAGCTTCGTCTGTCCCTTGCCTGGTGGACGCACAAGGCCAACTTACAAACAGGTCTTTTCTTCCAGCAACCAACTCCTCAGGTGACCTTAACCACGGACGCCTCCAACCTAGGTTGGGGAGCCCAAGTCGAAGGCCTTCAAACCAAAGGGATTTGGACAAAAGCCAAAGCAACCTATGAGATCAACTTTCTAGAGCTTCGAGCGATGCAGGACACCCTTTATGCATTCATAGACTGCCTATCCAACAAGGTTGTCTTGATTCAAACAGACAATCAAGTAGCAATGTGGTACCTGAACAAACGGGGGCACGGGCTCTTATCTGCTCTGCCAAGAAGCAGCGCAGATTTGGGTCTGGGCCCTGTCGCATTCTATACTACTGCGAGCCACTTATCTGGCAGGCACACAGAATGCAGTGGCGGACCGCCTCAGCCGGAATTTCCAGCCCCATGATTGGTCTCTGGATTCCTCTGTTGTGAGCAGAATCTTCCACCAGTGGGGTCAGCCAGACATTGACCTCTTTGCATCCAATCAGAATCGCAAAGTGGAAGGCTTCTGCTCCCTGCACAGGGACCGAAATGCACCAACCATGGATGCCTTCGCCTGCCCCTAGAACACGGGCCTACTATATGTGTACCCTCCGATTCCGCTAATAAGCAAGACTCTCGTGAAGCTACAGCAGGACCGAGGCTCAATGATACTCATAGCCCGTATTGGCCACGCCAAGTCTGGTTTCCCATACTTCTCGACCTATCTGTCCAGGAACCCATTCGCCTGGGCACGACACCCAACCTCATAACATAGAATCACGGCAAGTTGCACCACCCGAACCTCCAGACCCTATCCCTGACAGGCTGGATGTTGAAAGGTTGACACTATAGCCCCTCAATCTTGCAAATATTCTCTCAAGTGCTCGTAGCTTCACGAAAGCCTTCCACGCGAAAGTTTTACCGCTCTAAGTGGAAGAGTTTTACCTTATGGTGCACACAGGCTTTGATCCCTTTTCTTGTCCCACACCGAAACTCTTAGACTATCTCTGGCACCTCTCGGAATCTGGTCTCCAGACTTCCTCCATACGAGTACACCTCAGTGCATCTCTGCTTTTCATCAAGGAATAGGGGATGCCCCAATAACAGCTCAACCCCTTGTGGGTCGCTTCACGAGAGGCTTACTACAGCTCAAGCCTCCTCCTCAACCACCGGTCGTGGCATGGAACCTCAGTGTGGTACTTACACGGCTCGTGCGTCCTCCTTTTGAGCCCCTGCACTCCTGCAAACTCAGATATCTTACATGGAAAGTTATTTTCCTGGTAGCTATCATATCTACTCGCAGAGTCAGTGAGTTGCAAGCCCTTGTAACATACTCGCCCTATACAAGGTTCCTCCATGACCGGGTGGTTCTCCGCACTTACCCTAAATTCCTTCCTAAGGTAGTAACAGATTTCCACTTAAATCAGTCTATTGTCTTGCCCACTTTCTTTCCAAGTCTTCATACTCACCCAGGTGAGCGAGCTTTGCACACCTTGGGACTGTAAACGTGCACTTGCATTTTACTTGGACTGCACCGCAATCCACAAAGTCCACCCAACTCTTTGTTTCTTTTGACGAAAACAAACTTGGAGTTGTGGTGGGCAAGCAAACTCTCTCCAACTGGTTGGCAGACTGCATTGCATTCTGCTACCAGAAAGCAGGCCTTCCACTTCAGGGACGAGTGAAGGCGCACTCAGTCAGGGCCATGGCAACGTCAGTAGCACACTACCGTTCAGTACTGATTGCCGACATCTGCAGGGCTGCGACGTGGAGCTCTCTCCACACCTTCACAGCCCACTACTTGTCTTGACAAGGCTGGACGACAAGACTCCGTCTTTGGCCAGTCTGTCCTACGGAACTTATTCCCAGTGTAGAAACCCAACTCGTCCTTCCTCGACCTGCTGTGAATTTCAGGCTGCCTCATCATTGCCAACAGCACCCCAGTTGTTGAGCCTGTTGCACATGTTGTGTGCTGCTTGGCCTGCTTCATTATGAGTCAGACTGTAGCTTGCTATTCACCCATCTGTGGGAACTATCATCCTGCTTGTCCTGGGAGAAAGCAGAGTTGCTTATCTGTAACAGGTGTTCTCCCAGGACAGCAGGATGTTATTCCTCATGAAACCTGCCTGCCACCCTGCAGAGTTGGGTTCAATACAGTTTTTTCTTATTTTATTTTTCGCTCGTACTTTTTGCTATAAGCGAGACTGAAGGGGGGACCCTGTGTCGCCACAGGGTTAGTGGCATGCTGGACATGCTCAGTGTGCCAGTCAAAGTTCTAGAAACTTTGACAAAAGTATTCTGTGACAGGGCTCCATCTGATGATGTCACCCATATGTGAGGACTAACATCCTGCTGTCCTGGGAGAACACTTGTTACAGGTAAGCAACTCTGCTTTTTTTGAAGCATAGAAACCTTCCTTACCCATCATACATATTTATTTATTTATTTCGGATTTTTATATACCGACATTCTCAATACAAGTATCGAATCAGGTCGGTTTACATATAACAAAACTTTCGCACAAAAGGCGTTACATGGAACAGCGTTTCTTAACATATAACGTATAACATATAGCATATAACCTATAACATAGATATTAATAATAAATTAAATATTACATAGATAATAATAGTAACTCGTCAACAGGACGTAGGTAAATATGACACGTATTTTTAATCGTTCATTCATTCTGCATTTTGGATTAACCTGATGATGGAGAATCTGCTTGCAGTGTATGTGCAGGCTTGTAAATCTTGTACCTGTGAATTTTGCTACAGATCATCCAGATGCTGCGGGAGTACTTGGAGAAGCTGGGCCAGCACGAGCAGAAGGAGCAGTTAGACGACCTGTGCTCAAGGCTTCAGATGACTAGCACCAAGGAACAGGTAGCCACTTGCAGGCTGGTAAATACCCCAAGGGATGGTCTTTTGTGTTCGTATATTAGGCAGCCTTTAAGAAAGAAAAACAAAATAATACCTTATGGGAAGATCATGTCTGCCTCTTTGTGACCTGGTATGAGCAGAACAACCAGGGAATGGATTTAGATGAAACACAGAAACATGATGGTAGAAAAAGAACATATGGCCTATCTAGTCTGCCCATCCATACCAGCTATGCGGCATTTCAATCCCTATCAATTCCTCAAAACGTCTGTGTTGATCCCATGCATTCTTGAATTCAGATATTTGAGAAATATACTCATAAAAGGTGAAAATGTAATTGATTCTATTTATTGATTGCTTCTCGAAAAAGAAAATGCTTGAAGTGATTTACAGTATTTTTAAAACCCAGTACTAATTTAAATAAATTAGGCATAATGAGCCACATTCATGATAAGCAAATACTGTATTTTTCGCTCCATAAGACACACTTTTTTTCCCCCAATAGTGGAGGGAAAATGTCTGTGCATCTTATGGAGCGAATATAAAAAAAACAAACCAAAACAAAAAAAACCAAACTAACTACAATCCCCTACCCTCCTGCCCCCCCCCCCCCCCAAGACCTGCCAAAAGTCCCTGATGGTCCAGCGGGGGTCTGGGAGCGATCTCCTGCACTTGGGCTGTCGGCTGCCAGTAATCAAAATAGCGCCGACGTAAAAGTTCTGTGAACCGCTAAGCACTGTGGAGTATGCAGGCTATAAATAATGCAAACAAAGAAATAGGTAGAGAATAAGTACTTTTAAATAAATAAATATTTCACATAATTTAAAATAACATAGAAACCTCTATGATATACTTAAAGGATCGCTATGCAAGGACTACTCCCCCAGAAACCCACTAAGTTTGCAGTTAGCTAAAGCTTGCTAGAAAAGCCATGTTTTCACCTCACACTGAAATTTCAGGTAAGCCCTTCTGAAGGCACATTTCTTTAGGGAAGTTGTTCCGCAAGCATGGAACCCGAGTCTGTCAAGTAAGGCAGCCAATTTATGTTAATTTTTACTAAAGAATTAAGTTGCTTGTGATTAGAATTGAGAATCTGTCAATTATGTAAGAAAGATGAAAACACATACTGTCTATTAAACAGAAGAAGGGGAGAGGGGTATGAAGAGGGGGAAAAGAGAAGGGAAACTTTACTCCATGGATAAAGTAGTTAGGTTTCCCTCCGTGGTCTAGGGGCTCCACTTAAGACAGGGACCTGCATCTTTAGATTGTGAGGCGAGCTTTGTTACGCTATCTGGAGGTTACCAATGACTTCCGTTGTTCGGATCATTTGTTCATCCTCTTTGGGGGTCCAAAAAAGGGGACAAGGTGTCTAAGGCGACCATTTCATGCTGGATTAAGGAAGCAATCAGCTCTGCTCACATAGCCCGGGGGCGACAAGTGCCTTTGGGTGTCAGAGCTCATTCCACCCGGGCCCAGGCTACTTCCTGAGTGTCAGCTCCTGTCAACCCAGGAGATCTGTAGGGCGGCGGTGTGGTCCTCACTGCACACTTTCACGAAACATTATCGACTGGACGTTAACATGTCTAGGGAGTCGTCCTTTGGTGAGAGTGTTCTGCACGCGGGTCTTTCGGGTTCCCGCCCAGTGTAGGTTGGCTTGGGTACATCCCACTTCTCTGGACAGATCTGGGTATGTTCAGGAAATGAAAATTGGATCTTGCCTGCTAATTTTCGTTCCTGTAATACCACAGATCAGTCCAGAGGCCCACCCCTTTCTTCAGATACCGAAAGATTGCCTTTTGCTTGAAATTTGCTGTGTTGTTTTCATGGAGCTTCGTATTTGCAGATATGCTCGATGGAGCAGTTTTTTGTTTATGGTTGATTCAGGTTCGAATTTGTTAATGTGGGCCACGAGGTTGTCAGTTGGTTTGTGATCAACCTCGTAGATTTGTTAGTGATATTAGTGTGGGCTTGGGACTGCAGGTGGCACTCTTGTATATATGGCAGTGCCCAAAGTTTTGCTCTCTGACTCCATCTGCTGGTAGGGATACACTACCCACTTCTCTGGACTGATCTGTGGTATTACAGGAACGAAAATTAGCAGGTAAGAACCAATTTTCATTTCCCTGTGGTTCTGCCTGTTCTTCAGGGTAGGAGGGAACTTCCTTGGGAGGGGGCAGCAAGCAGGCAAGGGCTCCGGGCTACGGTCCTCCTTGGCGGGGGAGGGTAACTTGCGGCGGCTGCTGAGGGAGGAGGAGGCCCCTCCCATTCTTTCTCCGGTGGACCAAATTCCCACGTTTGGGGATGACCCTGGGCCACTGGATCCTCCTGCGGGGGGGGGGGGGGGGGGGGGGGGGGGGGGATTGGGGTGGGTGTTGATTTAGGGAAGTTTTGCCCTGCATTTGTGCTCCTGCTGCATCAGGCGTTCCTGAAGAGAGCAGCACAGCTGGACCCTCCGGCGGAACCTCCACCAAAGTGGATACCCTCTGGGTCCCCGGACCACCATCACCCTGCAGGGGCTCAAGGTGTGAATAGGTTGCCAGCCCCACTCGGGGATCCCTCAGACCCTTGGGCGGATCAAGATCCAGGACTCACCCAGGATATGGGTGATGTAATACAGGATGACCCGGACCAAGATGACCTCCCACCCTCGGAAGGCGATGATCCCAGCGTAGTGCGCTTGTTTAAGCGAGAGAATCTCTGACCTCTCATTCCCAGATCTTGGAGGTCCTGGGGATCACAATTTCACAGGAGGAATCAGACAGCGAAGGTGTCAATCCAGTCCTGGATGGGATTCAGGGTCCAATGACTTCCTTCCCATTACCTAAGAAGGTCCGCAAGCTAGTGACCCGGGAGTGGGACTCGCCGGGTGCGGTTTTAAAAGTGGGAAAAGCCATGGCGAAACTTCACCTGTTATCGCAGGATGTTTTGGATCTTCTAAAGTTACCGAAGGTAGATGCGGCGGTGTCTGCCGTGACTAAGAAGACCACCATTCCTGTGGCCGGGGCCACTGCGCTGAAGGACATTCAGGACCGCAAACTGGAGATTCATCTGAAGCGAGTCTTCGAGGTCTCAGCGCTGAGACTCAGGATGGCGATTTGCACCAGCCTCATGCAGAGAGCCTGTCTTTGCTGGGTTCAGGAGGCGGCCGCAACCCCTTGTCCCAAATGTGTGGGGCCCTTACAAGCCACGCGTTTGGAGGCATAAGTTGCCTATGTCGCGGACGCGTTGTATGACTTGATTAGGACCTCGGCGCATAGTATGGTGTCTGCGGTTACGGCTCGTTGACTGCTCTGGTTACGTAATTGGTCAGCAGACCTGTCTTCCAAGTCTCAACTTTCTAACCTCCCCTTTAAGGGCAAGCTTCTCTTTGGGGAGGATCTCGACCAGTTGGTGAAATTGCTGGGGGAGTCCAAGGGCAACAGATTGCCAGAGGATAGGAAACCTTCGGGGAAGGTTTTTCCCCCGCAGGCTCATTTTCAGGATTCTCGCAGATTTCGCCCTGGTAGGTCTTCAGCTCCTTCGGGTCCGGGCTCGGGAAGTCAGCAGTCCTTTCATGGAGGATGGCGCCCAGGCAGAGAGTCCATGGGCCAGGATGCTGGTCGTAGAAAACCTACCCAATGAAACCAGGGGCACCCATTCCGTCATAGAAGCTGTCAGAGACAGATTGAGCTTCTACGCAGAGTGGGAAAAGATTACCTCGGACCGATGGGTCTTGGTAGTGGTCCGGGACGGTTACACTCTCGAGTTTTCACGCCTGGTGCGGGAGGCCTTTGTGGAGTCTCACGTCGCTTCGCGGGTCAAGTGCAAGGCAGTACAGGGGACTCTACAACCGCTGCTCAATCTCCAGGCCATTGTTCCAGTTCCTCTGGCGGAACAGGGCAAGGGACGGTATTCAGTGTACTTTGTGGTTCCCAAGAAAGAGGGCACATTTCATCCCATTCTGGATCTGCAGAAGGTGAACAGGTGTTTGCGAGTTCCCTGATTTTCGCATGGGGATGTGGAGAACTGTGGTGTCCGCGATACGCAGAGGAGACTTTCTCGTGTCATTAGACCTCACCGAGGCGTATCTCCACATCCCGATTCTCTGGGCACACCAGTGGTTCCTCCGCTTCAAGGTGATAGGCCAATATTTCCAGTTTCAAGCTCTCCCTTTCGGCCTGGCGACGGCTCCATGTACTTTCACCAAGGTCATGGTGGTCGTGGCGGCGGTCCTGCGCAAGGAGGGAGTCCTTGTTCACCCGTATCTTGACGATTGGCTAATCCACGCGATCTCAGGAGGACTGCGTAAAATCAGTTCAGAGGGTGATGCTCACTTTGCAGTCGCTCGGCTGGGTCATAAATGTCCCAGAAAAGTCATTTGGAGCCCACGCAGTCGTTGGTATACTTGGGAGTGCTCTTCGACACTTTCCGAGGCAAGGTTTCCCTGGCAGCGGACCTTGTAACAAGGTTGCAGGATCAGATCCAAGCCCTGCTTTATAGGAAGAATCCGACGGTTTAGCATCACTTACAGATTCTGGGATTCATGGCCTCCACTTTGGATTTAATCCCGTGGGTGTTCGCTCATTTGCATCTGTTGCAGCGTGCGCTGTTATCGCGGTGGAGTCCAGTGTCTGAACAGTTCCATATTCCATTACCTCTCTTTCCAGAGCCCAGAATCAGTCTATCATGGTGGCTTTCATGCAGCAACCTGGAACAGGGAGTGGACTTAGATCCTCCGAATTCGGTGGTTATCTCCACAGATGCCAGTCTATCTGGATGGGGTGCAGTCTGCCTCAACAAATCCGCCCAAGGGCTTTGGTCTCCAACAGAGAAATCCTGGTCTATCAACCGCCTCGAGACTAGGGCTGTCTGGCTGGCCCTTCGAGCATATCTTCCTCTGGTCAAGGACACAATGGTTCGAGTGTTCTCAGACAACGCAAAGACGGTAGCTTACATCAACCGGCAAGGCGGGGTACGGAGTCTCGCAGTGGCATTGGAGGCGAGGCAGTTTTCACTTGGGTGGAGCGCCATCTCAAAGGAATCACTGCGTCTCATGTCGCAGGCATGGAAAATGTACAGGTGGACTTCCTCAGCAGGCAACAGCTCGATCCAGGGGAGTGGGAGCTTCCGAACCATGGAACTTCATTTGCACCAGGTGGGGCGTGCCTCAGTTGGATCTGATGGCAACTCGAGCCAATGCGAAGACAGAGCACTTCTTCAGCCATCGTCGAGAAATAGGCTCCGTAGGACTGGAGCTCTGGTATGTCTGTGGCCCACGGGCATTCTTCTCTATGCCTTTCCTCCCTGGCCTCTCATCAGTCGGCTTCTACGACGCATAGAGCGGCATCCAGGCAGGTGTAGTGTTGGTGGCTCTGGAGTGGCCACGTCGCCCGTGGTTCGCAGACATGGTGCGATTAGCCTTAGGAGGTCCTCTACAGCTGGCGCATCTTCCGTATCTACTCCAGCAGGGGCCCATATTTTAGGTTTGGGAGGATCACTTCTCTCTCGCGGCCTGGAGATTGAGGGGATATTCCGAGCAGGTCATTTCCACTCTTCTTCAGGGGCGTCAGCCTTCTACTTCTATGGCCTATGTTAGGGTCTGGAAGTTATTTGAGGCATGGTGCCACCAGTGCTCCTTGGATCCTTTGTCAACAGAGATTCCCCAGGTGTTGGACTTCCTGCAACAGAGGTTGGCCAAAGGTTTAGCTTTCAACTCTGTTAGGGTTCAGGTGGCTGCCTTAGGTGCCTTAAGGAGCAGAGTTCACGGTCGGTCGCTGGCAGTGCATCCAGACACTTCGCGTTTCCTCAAAGGAGTAAAGCATTTACGTCCTCCCGTACGCCCGTTATGTCCTGACTGGAGTTTGAACCTGGTGTTTTGCAGAGCCCCCTTTCATCCTTTACGGAGGACTCCCATTAAGGATTTGACCTTGAAGACAGTTTTCCTCGTAGCCATTTGTTCT
Source organism: Rhinatrema bivittatum (assembly GCF_901001135.1). Taxonomy (NCBI): domain Eukaryota; kingdom Metazoa; phylum Chordata; class Amphibia; order Gymnophiona; family Rhinatrematidae; genus Rhinatrema; species Rhinatrema bivittatum. Next base: position 413,542,474 of record NC_042616.1, on the reverse strand, counting down.
GCTCGACGCATTTCAGAGTTACAGGCTTTGTCGTGACGAGATCCTTTTCTTAGGATTTACGATAGTTTTGCTGCGCACAGTTCCTTCCTTCCTGCCCAAGGTGGTCTCTGCTTTTCATGTCAATCAGGCGGTGGATCTGCCAGGATTTCCGAGCTGGTCCAGGGATTCTCCTTAGAGGGAACTTCATCTTATGGATGTACATCGCGTTCTTTTGCGCTATTTGGAGGTTACTAATGATTTCCGGCATTCGGACCATCTGTTTGTCTTGTTTGGGGGTCCTAAGAAGGGGGACAAGGCTTCGAAGGTAACTATTTCGCTTTGGATTAAGGAGGCTATCGCTGCGGCTTATGTTGCCTGCGGGCGTCAGGTGCCCGTGGGTCTGAGAGCTCATTCCACTAGAGCCCAGGCTACCTCCTGGGCTGAGTGTCAGCTTCTGTTGCCTCAGGAGATCTGCAGAGTGGCGGTTTGGTCCTCCCTGCACACTTTCACCAAGCATTATCGTTTGGATGTGAGGGCGCAAGATGAATCATCCTTTGGGGAAGATGTACCGCGAGCGGATCTTTCGGGTTCCCGCCCAGTGTAGAGTAGCTTGGGTACATACCACTGGTCTGGACTGATCTGTGTATGTTCAGGAAAGAAAAATTGGTTCTTACCTGCTACTTTTCGTTCCTGTAATACCACAGATCAGCCCAGAGACCTGTCCCCTTTTCAAATTCCGAAAGACTACCTTGAGAGGTGATATTTCCTGAAGAAACAATTTGGTCTTTTTGCAAATGCCCCAGAAAGGGCAATTTCCGAGGTGGTCTAGCGGTTTTTTTGTTTTATCTGTTCCGGGCGAGAGGTTGGCAGTTAAGTTTTTGGGTTCCAACCCCCTTCGCCTTTTTAAGTAAAGTTTGGTTGTATAGGCTTGGGTACAGGTCAATACTGAGGGACGCAGGTGGCACTCTCGTTAAGTATCAGCAGTGCTGGTAGGAATGCACAACCCACTGGTCTGGACTGATCTGTGGTATTACAGAAACGAAAATTAGCAGATAAGAACCAATTTTCCTATATTCTATCACTATATTGTACAACCTAATTTTTGTCTACACAACAATGTTTTAGTATCCACAACCAACATACTCCGAACCTTTTTGTAATTTCTTCCATTGAATCCTCCCAGAACAACTATGAACTGTAAATCTACTAGAGAACAAGCATCTGGGCCCATAAGTTGCATTCAGATGACCTGTAAGAGTAATTAGCTATTCAGCCTTTAATTTTTTTCTCCTTGCACACCCTGTACTCTCCATGAAAGCCCTTATTCCTTTTCCTGCCATTCCAGTCCAGACGAGTGGGTTATGTCTCTCTGCCAGCAGGGTCATACAAGTTTTTCCTTCCTGTTCGTACCCCAGACAAGTGGGTTTTGTATCCCTACCAACAGATGGAGGCATCTGTTGGTAGGGATCTGTTGGTAGAACAAAAACTTTGAAGCACTGCTAAATATCTGAGAGTGCCACCTGTAGTCCCTCAGAATTTATGTCTCCATCAGATGTAGAGGTGCAAACCTGCAGTCTGCAGTCCTAGGGAGAAAGAAGGAAGATTCCTAGAGGATGGCACCCCCGAGGTGCTAGGTTCCTTCGTGGGCCATCTCTTGGGTAGAGCAGGAGGGTCGGTTATCCCTGTGATAGCTCAGCCCTTGTCACAGGGAGGATGACAGCCGGGGGTCCTTGCCACCTCTAGTGATCAGCCTCTTCCAGTCAGAAGCAGGGAAGTATTTAGTTTTTTTCTCTTCTGTTTTGGCTGGTGTCTGGTTTTTTTTTTTTTTTTTTTTTTTAAAAAGGGAGAGTTGAGCTCAGGCTGAAGCAGGGCTCCCGCGACTGATCACAATGTGCTGCCAGGAGGCAGCGTGAGGTGATTGGGGCCAGATGTCAGCACTGGGACAGTGCCACCAACCGTGTTGCAGGCAGGGGCTATTTTTAGGCCCGATTGTGTGACATGGCGCCTCCCGTCCAGCACAGGAAAGTTTGCCATGGCTGCCCCTCTATATGAATTTTTTGCCCCGAGTGCGTCTCCTGAGGAGTAGGATCCTCTGCGGGGATCTCTGGGGAGTGTGGTGCCTCGGGTGCAGCAATGCCAATGCAGGAGTCCGCAAGGGGGCCTGAGGACATGGCAGCCATCTTAGCTCCTCATGCTAGGAGCCAAGGCATCAGCTGGGGAGCTTTGGGATTCCCCTCCCCCACTTTCCCCTGCAAATCAGACTCCTGTCCATGACAGAGAGGGGGAGGGGGAAGCGGATCCAGATCAGTGTTCAGCTGATTCAGAGGAGTTCTTCACTGATTTTGTCCTGCTCCTCCAGAAAGCCTATTTGGACAACAAGAAGACAGGATCCAAGCGGCCACTCCTTAGGAAGGCTTGGTTGGCTCCAAAGCTAATTTCAAAGGGGGCCATTCTCTGGCCAAACTGTATCTATTGGATCCTCAGGTTAAAGAAAAATTCTGTTTTCCCAAGGTGGATGCCTTGGTGTGTTCAGTGACCAAGCACACCACTATTCTGGTGTAAGATAAAATAGAATCTGTTCTTAAACAGGCCTTTCAGGTCCAAGCTTGGCTCTTCAGATGGTGGCATGTTGTTGTATTTTGGTGAGATCGGGGCTCCATCTGCTGCAAAATGCCCAGGATGAACGGGGAGAAGAGTGTCCACAGTTGAAACTGGAAGTGGCCTATTTGGAGGATGCTGGCTATTATTTAGTGCATGCCTCTACTAGGGGCATGGCATCTTCTTTGGCTGCATAACTGGTTAGTGGACTCTATTTCCAAGACTAATTTGACAAACCTGCCCTTTAAAGGGTGTCTCTTGTTTGGGGATGAATTGAAAAGATGGCGAAAACGGGATGACTCAGGTTCCCAGACTCCTGGAGGAAAAGGCTAAGGCTTCTTCACGGGGATATTCTTCTTACAGCACATATTGCAATTCAGTCAGAGCCACACTTCTTCAGGAGAAAGGCATAGGACTTTTTCCAGATTTCAGTCCTTTTGGGCTAAGAAAGGAGGGTAAGGATGGAGTGGCAGGATCTGGTTCCACCAGAACTGCTCAATGAAAGCTTGGGGGCCCTAACTCGGTGTCAGAGACAGGTAGGCATCTGTCTCTCTCTTCTATCAGAGATGGGCCCAGATTACTTTGAATCAATGGGTCCTGGAGATAATACAAGATTATGCTCTAGAATTTGCCTGTCCCATTTCTGATGCTTTTATAGTTTCTCCCTGTCACTTGGCTGTGAAAAGAGAGGTGGTAAAAGCTACTCTGCAGAGACTTTGCAATTTGAAGGTTCTGGTTCTGAGAGTGGGGCACTACTCCATTTAATTTGTGGTGCCCAAAAAGGAAGGGTCCTTTCGCCCTGTTCTGGACCTGAAGAAGGTCAATTTTTCTTAAGAAACCTTAAGATTAGTAATCATGGCAGTTCAAAAGGGAGAGTTTACCTCTCTGGATCTGACAGAGGCTTATCTTCACATTCCAAGCAGGACAGATTACCAGCGTTTCCTTCTCTTTGTGGTGGTTGATCATCATTTTCAGTTTCAGGCACTGCCCTTTGGCCTGGCGAAAGCCCTGAGAACCTTCTCCAAGGTAAGTGGTGGTAACAGCAGCCCTGCCCAAGGAAGAAATTTTGGTGCATCCTTATCTGGATGATTGGCTGATAAGGGCAAAGTCCTTTCAGAAGAATGTGTGCTTCTCAGCGATTAGTCCAAATGCTTCAAGACTTGGGCTGGATTATCAATTTAAGAGCAGTCTTCATCCATCCCAGATTCTAGATTATCTGCGAGCTCAATTTGATGAAGGTAGGTCTTCTAAGTTTAACATACCAGCAGATTCAGAAGTTGCTTGGGCATTGAAAGCGGCCAGAAGCCCAATAGTGTGGTCTTAACCGTAAACTCTCGGATCTATGGTGACAGTTTTGGATTGTGTTCCATGGACAAGGGCACACATGTCCTCTTCAGAGGGCCTTATTTATTTTCTTTAAAATTATTTGTATTTTGCATTCTTACAAAGTAAAGCTTGAGGCAGATTACAAGTCGAACATACATACTCCATATGGAGTCCTCAATCTTAGGAGTACACGGTGATATTGCTGCTCCCACAGTCCACAGCAGTGGCTGGACATCCACCTCTTTGTTCAGGGAGTGGATTTGTTGACGGCCTTCTGGATCATAGCAATGCAAGATGCCAGTCTTTCAGGCTGGGGGGTGCACTGTCAGGGTTGTTGGACTCCTGAGGAGGCAAACTGGCCCATCAATCACTTGTCCAGGGCTATTCAACTGGCCCTTCTTGAGTTTGCACCTTGGCTGGTGGTACAGGCCATCAGAGTGATGTTTGACAATGCCATGGCAGTGACGTACATACATCGTCAAGAAGGAATTCTCAGCCCTCAGATGTTGTCGAGATGGACATTGTTTTTCCTTGGGCTGAAATAAATTTGGCTTATCAATGTCCCACACTGCAGGTGTGGACAATGTGCAAGCAAATTTCTTCAGCTGCAGTGTCATAGATCCAGGGGGAATGGTCCCTTTCTCAAAGAGCCTTCAAACAAATTGTATCATTGGGATCTGATGGCAACCAGTCAGCATGCGAAGGTGCACAAATTCTTCAGCTGAACGAAAGATGCTCATTCATCCGCAATAGTTGCCCTGGTTCAGGAGTGGCCCAAGGATGGGATGTGTTAAGGTTTTTATGTTGGGTTTTTTCCCCCCTCTTTTTGGCACATGATAAGCAGACTACTTCAAAAGGTTGCCAAGCATATGGGGCTAGTTCTGTGGATGGCACCCGACAGGCTGAGGTATGCAGATCTTTGGTGCCTGCTTTGCAACAGGCCTTTTGTCTTCCGATTCACAAGGGGATGTTTCCTGTTTCACGAGGATCCAAATCAATTTTTGTCTTACAGTTTGGCCTTTGAGAGGCCACAATTAGTGAAGAAGGGTTACTGTCAGATCAGAGTGGCTACATTACTGAGGGCTAGGAAATTCTCCATCTCTTTAGCTTATATGTGGATTTGGAGAGTGTTTTGAAGAATGGTGCTTGGGACATCAGTGTACCCCTGGGGCTGCACCTATTCCATCGACTTTGGATTTTTTGCAGGAAGGCCTCTCTAAGGGATTGGCTCTTAATTGCTTGAAGGTGCAGGTGACGGCTCTCGTTATAGGGGGTCGTATCGGCCCTAGACCACTCTGGTCTCATCTGGATGTTTCTCAGTTTTTGAAAGGTATTAAGCATATTAGGCCTCCCCTTCGACTGCCGGTTCCACCTTGGGATCTGAATCTACTTTTATCTTTCCTAGCGGAACTGCAGTTTTCTCTTCTTAAGACTATTTCCGTAAAGCTCCTTACACTGAAAACAGGTTTTCTTGTGGCTGTTTGTTTGACCTGGAGGGTGTCTTGAGTTGCAGATGTTTTCTTATAAAGAGCCTTTCTTATTGATTATAAAGGAATGGGTCCCGATTTGGACCATCCACCCCCCACCACCCCACCCCGCCCGCCTTCTGAAAGTCGTTTTAGAGTTTTATCATTTGAATTAGTCGATTTCCTTGCCTTCCTTTGATAAGCAAGTGGATTCTGAAGACTATGCTCTTCTTCGTCCCTTGGACATAAGGTGGCATCTTTGCAATACCTAAAGATCACTAATGCCTTTAGACGATCTGATCATCTCTCTGTTCTGTATGGTGGAATGTGAAAGGATGAGGAGGCCTCTCTGGCTGCGGTAGTTTGCTGGATTAAGGAGGTGATTACTGCAGCTTGCTGAAACATGTTTAGGCTCATTCCACCAGAGCACAGGCTGTTTCTTGGGCAGAGTTGCATTTGGTATCTCCTTGAGAGATTTGTAAGGCAGCGACATGGTCATCCTTGCATACCTTTTTCTAAGCATTATCTCCTTGATATCTTGGCTCGAAGAGAAACCTCCTTTGTGTTGGTAGTGTTGTGAGGAGCAGCAGCAGCATTCAGCCTGATGAGAGAATAGTTTGGGAACATCCCAAACTATTCTCAAACTAATAAACTATAAGGTTTATTTACCTTGGTTCTATTTACCTTGGTCATTCTTTTGTTATCTCAGTGTTAATCTCTCTTTTGCCTTCTCTTCATTCCAAGTTGCATTTTATCCCTGTTTTATTGTAACTGCTACCTTATTCTTCTATCACATGTTAATGTTTTTAAGTTATTAAGTATTTATTCTGTTGTCACACCTTGTTATTTGTAAACCGGCATGATGCGACTCCCATCGCGAATGCCGGTATATAAGAAATTTAAATAAATAAAATAAAAATAAATCCCACAGGTCTGACTGGATGAAGAGTAAGATAAAATTACTACTTACATGATGATTTCCTTTCCTTTAATACAGTCGGACCAGGCTAGGACCCTCCCACTTTATGCCTTCCCGGTCATTTTGTTTACAGGTAGGGAGGTGGAGCTGTATTTCAAAGAAGTATGTGTGTTATCTGAATGCAGGTGAGTGTATATAGTTTGAGCATCCTCTTTCAACTCTGCTTTTGGTCTTCTGGAATCCCATTGGTTGCAAAATAAAATAAAATAAATAAAAAATGAAACACAAGATTGTTTTAATTCATTGTTTTTGGGGGAGGGGGTTGTAATGCACAGTTTTGAGGTTGTCCACAGTTAGCTTGTTACAGGAATACTAGCAGGTTGTTGTCAGCACAGAGGTATATAAGGAGTGACATCAGCGAGCCTGTTGACCTCTGTTAACCCACTGGCCTGGTCTTGACTATATTAAAGGAAATTATCAGGTAAGTAGGAAATTGGGCAGACTAGGTGGGCTTTATGGTCTTTTGCCATAATATGTTATATATCTGTGTTTCTTCAGGCTACTCTGCCTCTGAGACCCATGCTGCCACAGCCAGATGCATTTGTCATTCTTCCCATCTCTGTGCGTTTGAAAGCTTTGCTCTAATGCTGCTGCTCTTTTACTCCCATCTTTCTTCCTTGCAGGTGGATGAGGTCACGGATCTCCTAGCAAGCTTCACCTCACTCAGTCTGCAAATGCAGAAGATAGAGAAAAGGTAGCTCAACATGCCTGTAGAAGGCCAATGCTATGACCGCCCATGACCACAAGAGGAGATGGAGTTGATGTGGTGCTCATCTGACCAATGAATGAGGCGGGAGGGAAATATATCTCTTAAGGCACCGGAACGTTCTCTCTTTGGGACATTTCCTCTCTGGAAATAGCTTTGACATTGTGTACTCTCTGGTCCAGAGTGGCTACCTTGTTCCTTTGGTGCCTGCTGGCCTTTAGCATATGGTGTTCTCTCACCTTTAGTTTTGTTGGTTCATATAATTTCTGGGAGATTCCTCCAGAGAAAGACAGCTGCAAATCAATGTCTCTTTATTTACAACTGAAAATGAGGATGACCTTCTCCAAAAAGAAGGAACAAACCTCAGTTACTGGCACCTTTTTTGGGACTTTATTGATGAAAAGGTGTGGGTGTGAGTCCTTACAAAATGGTACATGGCTTTGTTTTGGTTTGTTGCAGATATTGTATCTTTGCTGTTTTTACGTGTATATTGCCTTTGCTGAATGATGAGGTAAAAATGTGAACTTGGTTATGGTGCTAGAAAGGAGAAAAGCACTTCTTTCTGTCCTGGCTGGATGGTGAGGCTGTTTTTAGCTGTATCTTGTACTTTGGAGGATTTCCCCCCCGAACCCCTGACGATGACAGTCCATTGCTCAGATCCATGTACTTCTCAGAAGCTGAGGCAGAGTTTGTTGCACATTTTACAGGACTGGTATTGTGAAACGATGTCTGCAAGCTCATTGCACCTGTGAACATAACATGGATGATGCTTTTTTGGAGGGGGGGGGGGCTTGTAGTAGTGTTGAATTCTTGGCAGGGGTTATGCTGTGGACTCTAAAGAGGAAGTATAGTGTGTCCCAAATGTGCTGCTCTCTGGACTGCACTGGGCATCATTTTAGGTTGAGCAAGATGTGCTTGACAGCTCCAACAAGTGCTACACAAATCAGATTTCTTAGGGGGTCTGGAATAATATAATAATCTGTAATTTCAGAACCAAGTCTACACAGCACCATTCAAAGAAGGTTAGAGAACTTACGATGACTTGGCAAATGGTGAGATAGCGAGAGCTGTGATTAGTAAAAGGCGTGCCTGTGATCTATTAATTATCTGCAATGGGTAGCACTCATGCAGCAAGGGATATCCTGCCAATTGACCCTATACATTTTCCAGGCAATAGAAAGTATAAATAAGTAAAATGAAAAAAAAAAAAAGTGAAAATATGTAAGAAAAAAACAGTTTTTGAAAGTTTTGCCATTTTTGCTTTTAGTTGACATTGGTATAGTCCAGCATAGAAATTGGTGTTTTGAGACATTTAGATTTTGTTTTTTAATTTTTCCAATATCTCTGTCCATCAATCAGTCATTTATTTTTCACATGCCCTTCCTTAAGAACTCAAGGTGATGTACAACAAAAATAAAACAATATAACAATCCCTGTAAAAGCAAATCTTGAAAAATCAAAAACAGAAAAACAATAAAAGCCAAAATATAATGAACAAAAAAAAATAGAGAATTCTCCATAAAACATTAAAAAAAAATAAACTAAAAGATCTATTGAATAAGCCAAGATTTAATCCATTTTTAAATGACCTACATATTCTCAGATACAGGTCTTCTTTAGGAACATGATTCCACAGATCAGTGCAGTCCAAGAGCGAGGGCTCCCCAACACGTTAATTTTGCATTGGGTAATGGAGGCGTAATTAAAAGATCAGCAGAAGACAAGAATAAACTAGATTATCTCATCAAATGCTTCTGAAAAGCTTGAATTAAAACTTTAAATGGGACCCAGAAAGTAATACACAGCCAGTGCAAATCTTTTAAATGGGAGAAACCTGGTGTCAGGCAGCAGTGGAACTGCTGAATTTTGTATCAGTTGCAGTCGTTGAATGCTTTTTTTTGTGGTAGACCAATATACAGAGAATAGCAGTAATCTAGCCAAGAGGAAGTCGAGGCATGGATCACAGCAGCTACAGCATGCCTATCTAGAAGAGGACAGAGTTGGTGAACACGTTGCAATTGAACAATGTGCTCTTTGTGGCAGAAATCCGTGCCTCCATTTGTTAAAGCAGAATCCAAAATGACTCCCAATGATTGAAGTGGTGAAAGGATAATCCGATCCAGTGTGGAAAAAAACACTTGTGCATTTGCCAATCTACCAATCCACAGAAATTCCTTTTTTATTTTGGGGTGGGGGGATTAATCTTCAGCTTGTCAGTATTCAACCAAGTTTTTACCTGTTTGGGACATAAAGGTTAGGGGTGCTCTCATCAGCTTCAGGACTAACTACAATGTAGAACTGTGTATCATGGGCATAGAGCGGGTACTTCACACCAAACAGACGCATAAGCTGCCCCACAGGTGCCATGTAAATGTTAAATAACAAAAGTGACTGAGTAGGCCCTTGGAGGACTCCACAAGTCCAAAAATAGGAGAAAAATTCACCCCAACTATACTCGAGTTCTGAATTCTTTAAAAAAACAAAAAAGGGCCAAAACCCTTTAGCATCCTGCTGCTTCTACCCAGGTCTATGATAAGCAGCAACAAAATGCGATAGTCTGTGGTATTGAAAGCAGCAGGTAGGTCTAAAAGCAAGAGAAGCCTTACTGTGATCTAAGTTGTTTTTGTTTTTTACAAGAGCAGTTAATATTGTTCCATGCTAAAATCTGGACTAAAACCAGACTGAAATATATCCAGATAAACTATTTTTATCCAGTACTATCAACTACTAGGCAAAAGGAATTTAACCATGCCAGGGAGTCTTTGTGGCTAGAAAACAAAGTATATTTCCACAAAATAAGTTCCGTATTAGGTGCCAATTCTGTGTTGAGGGATAAATCACCAGCTCAATGTGAGGGAGAAGTGAGACTTGAAGCCCAGTTCTTCTGACCTCTGGACTGTGAATGAGGGCCCACCATCTTCTCATTACTAAAGTAGGAACAAGTAAAGCAGAAAAAAAATAGGAAAGGAACTGTGGTACAGAAAAAAAGGGAATCCCCTGACGCACATGGCAGGATCGATCATTTCAAACCAATGTGTTGCATTCCAACACCAGAGCTCTGTGATGGTAGCTGGAGACTTTCTTAGATTCTTAACAAATGGTTGGATGAGACACAGAATATGCGGTTTGCTTTTCACCTGGTACTTGCCAGCTTATTTGAAAATAGCCCCAACTGGAGCTAAGGTATAATAAGCCTTAATTCACAACTGCTGAGCATTTTGCTAATCTAGCCAAATCATTGCTGACAGTATCCAGCCAGGGACCACAGCTGATGGTGCCCTTCAAAATCCAGTATATGTACAATCCTGAGACTGATTGAGATGTCACCATTCTGCAATGGGTGAGACTCCCTCCTCCAAGGGGCAGTAAAAGCTCTAAAGCAGTCCTGGCTGTCACGAAGAACAAAAGCCTAACTATCAAACTCTGGTCACCTATTTGCCCGTGCAAGGCACGGTCATTTAGCTAGCCCGAGAATGCTTATAATTTCAGTGTAATAATATAAATTTGATTCACAATTTTTGTTAGACGGTACGAATTGTGGAGATTTTTGTTAGCACTTATCCATAGCAAACTGCCATTTTTGTAAATGTGTGGGCTATAACTGAGGCAATTCAAAAGTAGATTGTTAAACCACTGAGCACATTAAAGGTGTGCCACAAAATCCCCTTCTATTTCAACAGCTCTAAACGGCCAACTCCATGGCTAATCCCAAGCTGAGTAAAAAGGCCCAGTGGGATTTCTCAAGACCTTGATAATTTGCCTATAGTAATGGAAACCTTCTAGTTGCAGAACAGAAATGGCACTAGTCTCCATCCCTTGAAGGAAGTAGAGGGTGTGATACATTAAAAAAAAATGGGTGGATTTGATTTTTTTTCACCATCTTCCAGAACCTATAATCTTAGCAACGGGACGTGCACCTGATTCTCTAGGTTTCACGGCTTTGTGATCCAGCAGGAGCTCCTCGATGTGAAATCAATTTCCTGAAGGCTGAATTCCATGTAAAAGCAGGTGACTCCAGTTATATAAATACCTGAACACTTGCAAACAGCCACACAAGCATCAGATGGCACAGAGCAGAAGGAGGTTTGTTAACAGAAGTGGTTATTTTTTTTTTTAGCCATTTGTTTACAAAATAAAAGAAAAAAAAACAGCCATCTAATAGGTAGATTGTGTCCTCCTATCTAACCTCATTTTATGAGTAACCCCAGAGCTGGAGTGACTTGAATTAGAGATTACAGAAGTGAGGAGCTAGTATTGTTGAACAGTTGTAAATATTTGGCAGGGGAATGCCTGATGTTTGGGTCTGTTTCATTTTGGGCATACTAACTGGTTTTAATGTGCGCTATTCTGTTGTGCTCGTTAAAACTTGCTTGCGGATGAGAACGGGATTGTGCACGGGATGTGGAAAAGAGGGCATGTCGCATGCAACAGTTCCAGCACCAACAAGTTATGTACACCCGCTAAGAGTACATCCTTTAGACTTGTTGCTCTGTAGATCATGAGGGGTTTGTACCCTGGACAAAAGTATCAAGGGGAACTTTGCAGCAAATTCTGACAGTAAAACTATACTGTAATAATAAAAGGTCACTGGCTAGAACAGTGAAATTTTTTATTTTTTTTTTTGTGGTCCAGCAGTTTCCTCCTGCATGGTTTAGGTTTCTGACTCAGTTGGAATTGGGCTTTCAGTAGCATGAGCCTTCAATCACAACTATATAAGATTTTATGGCCCCCCTACCCCATCTTGACTGGGAATAACACAGCACAGCTCCTTCTGGCACCAGACTAACATGGACTTTTAAGAATACTTTCCTCAAAGGCTTTGAACTTCCTCTGTGGCGGCATCTTCAGCCTGGCTGGCCTGGGGAATGAAAGAATTGAGCTGGTAATAGAATTCAAGTGCACCACAGCGCGCTGCCATGTTATTTTAATGGAAACATCACTTCACCCTGGCCTTGAGAAGATATGTCGATACAATGGATAGTGGTCAATAGGAAGATGTCCAACTCCTGAGACCAGTTCAAATCCTAAAGCATTTCTACTGTGCAGCAGACTGAATGTGGTGATTAATTTGTATCCATTAATCTGAGCCCATATGCTCTGCAAGCCACAGAATGTCTCCATGAAAGTCTTGTTTTGTCCAAGAAATATAAAACACAATTTGGGGGGAGGGAAGATACTGTGAACCTTGTGAGAGTATATTCTATAGCTTTTACCAAAAGATGTGCTAATTTCACATGTCCTTAAATTATTGAATTGTCCTTGACCTGGAGAATAATCATGGACATTTGTAGTGAGCTGCTTCTGGTGATTCCAGTGACCAGCTAGTGCTATTCTTGGTTGAAGAAAATATAGAAAAAGTCTGAATCATTGTAACATTTCAAAAGAATAAAATGTGTCAAAAAAGTACTTATTTTTTTGTATTGTAATATTTGCAAGCAAAGTGGTGCTTTGCATTTTGTCTCACAGACAGACTTGACAGAAACAAGCTCTGATAAAACCTTGTAATGGATAAGTGTGGCTAAAGGAACATGAACCTCCAAGTCTACCAAATTTCTGGAAATGACAAGTGCTGAACAGCAGGTTCAATTAAAAGAGCAGCCCATCAGAAAACTGTCCTCAGCAGGACTTCCCAAACCTGTCCTAGTGTTCTCACAACCAGGGTTTGTTTTTTTAAAGAATACTTACAATGAATATGCCGGAGAGAAATTTGCACACATATTTACAAAACAAAGTGACATTCTTTAATACAAAGAGTGATGTTAGTCTACTGCACTCCTTTGTGGGTGTTCTTTTCAGAGCACTTTATGCACTTGGTGATGTGTCTGTGTAACTTTTCATCTCCATATGCACAGGAACATACGGGCCGATACAGTACAGTGCACTCCAAGGGAGCGCACAATTAGCCGGCATTTGGACGTGCATTTTCGACGTGCTAGCTTTACCCCTTATTCAGTAAGGGGTAATAGCACGTCCAACACCCCCCCCCACTCCCGAACCTAATAGCGCCCGCAACGTGCAAATGCATGTTGTTGGCACTATTAGGTATTCCCGCGCGATTCAGTAAGTAAAATGTGCAGCCAAGCCGCACATTTTACTTTCAGAAGTTAGCGCCTACCCAAAGGTAGGTGATATTAAGTTGGAGGTCCTGAAAGTTTAAAAAAGTAAAAAAAAAATAAAAATTTGGAAATAGGTCCGCGGCTCACGGGTTGAAAACCGGACGCTCAATTTTGCCGGCGTCTGGTTTCCAAACCCATGGCTGTCAGCGGGCTCGAGAACCGACGCCTGCAAAATTGAGCATCGGCTGTCAAACCCGCCGACAGCCGCCGCTCCTGTCTGAAAAGAGGCGCTAGGGACGCGCTAGTGTCCCTAGCGTCTCTTTTTACTGCCGGGCCTAATTTAAATACATTTTTACTGAATCGTGCGCACAGGAGAATGGCCTGTGCGCTCTCCCGCGTTTTTTACTGTATCGGCCCAATAGATAGGTAACTTTCCAAGCAAAGTAAAGTAAAGTTAGCCATGCAAGTTTAAATACAGATGGACAAGACTAGGCAAAGCTAAACAGTGAGGCTAATGGAGCTCCCTAGGCTCTCAAAGCTGAAATAAATGAGGAACTGGTGGTCAAAGAAGTGGGGCTGGCAAGGATCCCAGGCCCTGACAACTAATGAAGGAGCTGGCTGGGAGCAGAGGGGCTGCAGTGGTGTCGTCCGTCCCCCCCCCCCCCCCCATTTCTCTGATACAGCTGTAGGGCTACAGACAGCAGCAAGCACTGCTGTATAGCAGGAAACTGACAGGGTTAGGGATTGAGGAAAAGTTGAGGATGAATGGAGGAGAGCAGGGTTGAGGCTAAAGGGAGAGGAAGGCAAATAAGCTTACTGTAAATGGTGTTTTCCGTAGATAGGATGAATTAGTGATGAGGTGGGTGATATTATCCGGCGGCTCTGAATGGACTTGTCTTTCCTAGCTGTACTGAGCTAGTGTGGGAATTCCTGCACAGGCGTTGACTTGTAAGCCCCTCAGTTAATATCAGAGCTAATTCTAGCTAGGTAATCGACTCTCCAGGGAGGCGGGCGGGTATTTGGCATGACTAATTCATCCTGTTATCTACAGAAAACGCCATTTATGGTAAGCAAACTTGCTTTTCCCATTGATAAGTAGACTAAATTAGCCATGACATTTGGGGAGTCCCAAGCTGAGGTATACAGCAGAATGTTTATGGAGTAAGCAACCTGGACTCCATGGTGGTGAGTAGACTATTGCAAGAACAAGTGATGAAAAAAAATTCTTGTTCAAATTTTTCATTTCTCAAAAGATTGTCCAGACGGTAGTGGGACATAAAAATTTGTACTGACAACCACGTTGCAGATGTCTTCAAGAGGTCCTTCTTAGAGACAAACAGTAGAAGAGGCCATATAGCTTTTACTTGATGAACTTTGAGCGAGTCTTTGATTTGTAGGCCTATGACTGTGTAGCAAGTTGAATGCAGTCCACTATCCGGTTATATAAGGTACGCTTGTTGACTGCTATGCCAAGTCTTAGTATTATAACATACAAATTGCTTTAAAGCCTAGTGATGCAGCTGAGTTCTTTCATTGTAGTAAGCTAAGGCCCTTTTGCAATTCAAAATATAAAGGGTTTTCTCTCCTTCATGTGCATGTGGCCTTGGAAAGAAAGTAGGCAATACGATGAACTAATTGATATGGAAAGCTGAGACGACTGAGAAACTTCAGGTGAGTATGAAACACCACTCTATACTGTAGAATAATTGCACGGATGGTGACAAGTGAACCAGTGCTTGGAGTTCACGGATTCCTCTGTCTGATTATAACTGCCACCAGAAACACTACTTTCCAAGTCAGGAATTAGAGAGCCCAATTCCAGTATTTCTTATATTGATTATTGCAAAGCTTTGTTTTGGGGGCCTTCCAGAAAAAATCATAAAGTGCAACTGATTCAAATCACAGCAGCTCGTGTTGTCACTGGTAGCTCTAGACTGATACCTACAGGTCCATTGTGAGTCCCTGTGAGTGTGAGATGTAAATTTAAAAACCTGTCTGCATTTAAGACTTTGCGAGGGTCAGGGTTGAAGCAACTAAGAAATCATTTTTGGGGTGGAATGAGATCAGTACGAATTTCAGATCTACAAATCTCTGCAGCCAAAGTCTTCCGTCTTTTTTTTTGTAATTAAAGATTTTTTATTAAGCCAAACAATACAACATGTAAACCATACAAGGCATAATCAGAAAGTAATTAAACAGAACCGATCACATTGGCATTGTACAAATTCAGTCTTCAGAACCAGTAAGACATCGGTATAATAAGTGGTGTAACATAATTCGAAAAGAAGGTTTACATCCCATCAGATGTACCAAAACTTTTGTCAGTACAATACCCCCCCCCCCCCCTCCTTGCCTCACATGGACACTGCCTATCAAGAGAAATTGTGAAATACTGCTTGAGGTAAAAGGTATAAGATACATAGGAGCTGTCATGGATGGGTCCGGCTGCCCTACAAATATGGCCGAACTAGAAATATGGGGTGTCAGCTGATCTTGGGTGCAAGTAGTCATAGAAGATAGCCACAATTGGTATGGTTGCCATATCAGTTCAAAGCGAGGAACTCTTATGCTTGTAATTCTTGATGATAAATAAATTTTCTGCACCTTTTGTTGTATAGCTGCTTTTGTGGGTACACTGGGAGACTTCCACAATCGCGCAATTTCGCAACGACTAGCAGTTAATATGTAATGGGCTAAATGGTTATGATCCTCTGGAAGCCCTGGGATTTTTGTGCATAATAATGCTTGCGCAGGTGCGCAGTAGATCACTCATCCAATGAAATATGTCCTGCCAGACTGTCTGCAGCTTGGGACAGTCCCACCACATATGGTAATAAGTGCCTACCTCCATACAGGACCGCCAGCATGTGTCTGGGTAATGAGGTGTGAACTTATGCAATTGGGAAGGACACACACACCAACGATAAAGCACTTTATATGAATTTTCAATAAGAGAAGCTGCAATAAATACTCTGCCTATATTTTGGAAAATAGACTTCCAATCCCGGGGAGCCCAGTCTACCTGGAGATCTCTCTCCCATGTCTTCTGAAATGTATATGTAGGCACGTCCTGTAAGGACAGTACATATAAGAACATGCCATACTGGGTCAGACCAAGGGTCATCAAGCCCAGCATCCTGTTTCCAATGGTAACCAATCCAGCCTATAAGTACCGGGCAAGTACCCAAAAACTAAGTCTATTCCATGGTACCGTTGCTAGTAATAGCAGTGGCTATTTTCTAAGTCAACTTAATTAATAGCAGGTAATGGACTTCTCCTCCAAGAACTTATCCAATCCTTTTTTAAACATAATTATACTAACTGCACTAATCACATCCTCTGGCAACAAATTCCAGAGTGTAATTGTGCGTTGAGTAAAAAAGAACTTTCTCCGATTAGTTTTAAATGTGCCATATTTATATCATAGATAAAACTTTAATACAACCATTGGCCTTCTCACAAAACTTTTCAAATTCGGACTTCCCTAAGTTGAGATGCAAGGCAACCATGTGGGCATGAGCAAAATGAGTTAACTGTAAATAGGGGTACAAGGCAGAGTCTGGCAACGAATAAGCCCGTTGAAGATCTGGAAATGGGTGCATTGTAGTTTGGCCCCAAACATGCCCCCAGTGCCGAATTCCCTGCCGCCTCCAAACTATGAAAGCCGGACTCTCAAAGCCAGGGCGGAACGCTTTGTTAGTATATAAGCTGGTGCTAGCATGATATTCCCTCCTGCCCACCAAAGAGGTTCCATGTTGTTGCCACAATTGTAATAACATCAGGGTGGAGGGGGGAAGCACCAGACTCGGCTCCACTATCTAAGTTTTTCTGGGTTGCCAGATGAGACTGCTAAGTGGCACATTTCCCAGGAGTTCTTGAGTGATAATCACCCATTGTTTAGATTGTCTGGACAGGAGCAAGTCCACCAACGTTTTAAACTGGGCAGCCCTAAAGTATCGAGCAAGATCCGGGACACTAAGTCCCCCTCTCAGTTTGGGTTGAATAAGTTCCCTTTTGGCCACCCTGGGCCTCCGTCCTGCCCAGATGAAAGAGCGGGGCTGGAACCACGATTGGAAGCGTTTGGAACAGGTATAAAAGTTTTGGCAAAATAGTCATTTTAAAAATAGCCATTCTACCCAGCCATGAGATATGGTAGCGGCTCCATTCTTCCATATCCTTGGCTATTTTGTTCCATAAAGGTATGTAATTTATGGTGAGTAAATCCTGAGTAGACTTAGCTGAATCCCTAAGTATTTAATCTGCATTTTTGCCCACTTGAATTGAAACAACCCTTGTAAACGACTGACCACCCTGGGTGGGATATTTATGTTAAGAATCTTGGATTTGTCCCAGTTAACCCGGATTCCTGAAACTCTACTAAAGGTCTTCATTTCATCAGTCATTTCATCAGTCATACACTCAAGTGAGTTCTCCGGATCGGTAAGCGTGAGTAAAATATCTGCATACAGGGAGATTTTAGTAGAAATTCTACCTACTACCAGCCCAGTAATATCGATGTTTCGTCGGACATTAATAGCAAACGGTTCAAGAAACAGTGCAAAGAGCAGTGGGGATAGCGGGCAGCCCCGCCTAGTCCCCCTGCCCACCTCAAAAAATGGGGGAGTAGCCACCGTTAATCTTCAGGCAGGCCCGGAGAGAACTGTATAACTGATGTAACCATTGGAGATATGGGGCCCCAAAACCCATATATTCCATAGTCTGAAAGAGATAAGGCCAGTGCACCATATCAAACGCCTTTTCGGCATCAATTGATAGGGCCAAAGAAGGGATTTTGCGTTTTTGCATGAACCAAATGTTATCCAAGATCTTGTGGACATTGTCAGCGTAGTTCTCCCAGGAATAAACCCCGCCTGATCGGTATGTACCAATTGAGCTATAAAACAATTCAAACGGTTAGCAAGAATTTTCGCCAGTAATTTAACGTCAATGTTTAAAAGAGAAATGGGTCTATATGATCCGCACACTGTGGGGTCTCGTCCGGGTTTTACCAAAAGCGTAATCCCTGCCGTATAACCTGTGCTGATAATGTAGTCCCCATTCTCAGTGTGTTAAAAAATTTTAAAAGGATGGGCGTGAGTGCTGTGGCGACTTGTTTATAAAACCTCGGTGTGCACCCATCGAGTCCCGGGAGTTTGCCAGGTTTGAGGGATTTAATAGCTTCTTGTAGTTCCACTGCTGTAATGTCCGTATCTAAAAATTGCCGCTGAGCAGCTGTCAAGGTTGGGAGAGGTATATTGGACAGATACGCAGTAATGGCTCCCTCCTGTATAGCCGAATCGCCGCTATATAGTTGAGTGTAGAACTGATGGAATCTCCGCCTAATTGTAGTGTTATCAGTAAGACTCCTCCCCTCATTATCTTTAATTTTTGGGATAATGGCCTGGGCCTGTCTGCGTTTGAGAGCTTGAGCTTAGTAACGCCCAGCTTTATTCCCCCCCTCAAAAAACTTTTGCTGAGCCAATTCCACATGATGTGCTATCCGTGCTGAATCCAGCGCTATAATTTTATCTCTAATCTCCTGGAGGGATCCCCGAAGCAGGAAACGAACTGTAACCCTCATATGAGCCTGTTCTAACTTGTGTAAGGTATTCATCAGACTTTGGCGTTCCCTCTCCCTTTGCCGTTTAACAAAAGTCGCCCAGGCAATAAAAGAACCCTGTAAGACACTTCATACATTCCCAAAGCGTCCTGGATTAACTTCTGTATCATTAATATGTATATATTCCTGTATTGCCCGTACCATCTGCTTTTGAAATGCACTATCCTCCAAAAGGGAATCATTAAGACGCCAATAGCGCTGATTGGTATCATACTTGTGTAAGTGTAATTGAAACCAAATGGGGGCATGGTCAGACCAAACTATGGGTTCAATGTCCACCGCTCTCATCACATTGTCTAGTTTTGTCTATCAGAAACATGTCTAAACGAGAGAAACAGCTGTGAGGGAGGTGAGTAATAAGTATAAAATCTTGAAGGAAAACGAGAGCGCCAAACATCCACCACCGCAATTAGCGTAATGATGTGTTTGAGAGCCTTCCTAGAGAGGGCGGAATCCGAGCTGGTCCCCACGGAATTATCCAGATACAGGTTAAGCGTTAGGTTGAAGTCCCCACCAAGGATTACACTCGCCTCCGCCTTATCCGCTATAACTGTATGAAGCTTGGTATAGAAGGCTTCCTTTTGAGAAGTGGGAACATATACCGTGCAGAGCGTAAGAGATTCCCCACCCAAAATCACATTGAGTAAAAGATATCGGCCCTGAGGATCAGGGAATGAGCCCAATAATGTTTATTTGTTTCCCTAGGCCTTAAAAAGTTGGGGCCCTCATTGCTTGCTGTTCGAATCCAATTCCCCTTTTAACCCTGCTTTTGAAGCAGAGAATCATGATGGAGTTGCATTAACAGTATCAAGGCTTATTTTTTAAGGGTAATAACAGCCACACCAGCAAGTTACCCCCATGCGCTCTTCTCTTCATTTCTATCCTTTAGCCTTTAGGGAGCCACAGTATTTATCCTATACCCCTTTGAATTCTTTCACTGTTTTAATCTTCACCACCTCCTCCGGAAGGGCATTTCAGGCATCCACCACCCTCTCCGTGAGGAAATATTTTCTGATGTTGGTTCTGAGTCATCCTCCCTTCACCCACATTGGGTGAATTTCTTATTCAAAAAGGTGGGTAATAAATCCAAATACATAAAAGCACATTTAGGATGGCACTGGGGGAATTGAGAAGGAGGGAGAAGACCAGAGAAGGAGCCACAAGGAGAAGAGGACAGGAAGCAAGGCATTCAAGAAGGGGCCATGAGGGATGAAAGGCTGGAAGGCACTTGGGAAGTAGCCATGGAGGAAGGGCAGAAGGGTGGAAGGGGAGCTGGAGATAAAGGCATTCGAGAAAGGGCTTTGAGGGGGAGGATCAGGGAAGAAGATACAGGAGGGAAAAACAGAACAGAGGACATTAGGGAAGGTAGCATGGAAGGGGCAAGTAGGTCAGGAGGGAGGGCATTGGGTTAGCACTCGTGAAGAGGTCACAGGAGGAAGGAAGGAAGAAGGGACTCTGGAGGAAAGAGCAGGAGGGAGAGCTCTCAGGAAGGGGGCCTGTAGTTAGAGAGAAGAGGGGGGAAGAGGGAAGTGAGGAGTAGCAGTCATGAAGGGGCCATAAGGGGAGGGCAGAAGGGAGAGCAGTATATATCAGAAAAGATTCCTAATTTAAATGTAAGCTTTAAACATTACAAATGATTCTGGTGTGCATATTATTATTACATTAATCAGTTTTCCATACAGAATTTAACTGCATGTAAAAATTAGGGACGCAAGTGGGAGTCTGCAAATTTTTGGGAGATTGAAAAGGGATCCACGCTACACAAAAGGTTGAGAACTCCTGCTTTACTGGTCACTGATCACAGGAAAGCAAAATCCACAACCAGTACAGTGTAGCCTAGTGCACAGGAAATGCAGAAAAATAAAGTCTAAAATAGAAATCACAGTCTCAAGCAATAGCAAATGCTGCCAACCCTGGCAGGTAAGCTCTCTGGGTCAGGCACCCCTTCCTTCTGGTACTTCCCCTATATCTGCTTCTGGAACAATCCTCTGATTGAATCAGGAGCTCTGGAGCAGCTGCCCTAAAACACATCTCCAGGCCTGGCAGCTTCACTGGATCCCCAAATTTAAACATTTTTTTCCCTGGGTAGATGATGAGTAGAGAATTATGCCTCTCTCCCCTGAGACTACCTTTGTGTCATCACAAAAAAGACTCAGGAATTCACTTTTTTTTTTCCCATCTGAAGAAATCCCTCCGCCACGGATCTTCAGGAAACCGCAGAATCTTCCTTTGGACCCCTCAGCAAAAGCCTCCCTAGGCTAAGTGGGCCTGGACACCCCAACCTTGGGCCCCCACGACCTTATCAGGACAGAGAGCACCATGCCAGCACCTCTTGTAACCATAGAGACGCCTCAAAGAACCCCTGTACCATGAAGGCACCCTCATGTCACCCCTCACTGAGGAATGTCAAACTTCTCCCTCCACTCCTACTCTACTCTAATATCCCTCACCTCATTTAGGGTCTATTGAGATGACTGAGGGACTCTTATAAGGGGACGTTTTGGGAACCCCTCACAGGTATCTTAGTGTCTTTACCACATCCACCTCTTTCTTCTCTCCTCTAGGGTAAACATATTGAGGGCTTTAAGTCAGTGTTTCCCAACCAAACAAAAAATCCCAATAGGAGGAAGTTGAGGCACAGCCCCAGTCTTCATTTCCTTTCCTTCCTGGCCTGCAGGATCTTCTCCCACCAGCTGGGGGGGGGGGGGGGGTGTCAGAGAGCACCGCTGATCTGTTGCTCCTGCCTTCTCCTCTGCAATAGAAACTGCATGGGGGCCCTGTAGATTTGTGAAACTACAGTTCTGATTGCAGAGGCGAAAGCAGCAGCACCAGGTAAGCACTACTGATAGACCCTGCTAGTTTCAAGACATAGGAGAGACGAGGGAAAGCTGAATGTGCCACAAGGATAATGGGGGGGGGGGGGGGGGGGGGAGAGAGGAAAGCGATATAATGTGGAGCATTAGTGAGTTAGCTGGATAACTATAGGTCCGCTCAAAATCTCCATCAGGTTAAAAAAAATCACCAGTTCTGGAGATAAAATTGCTGAATTGGCAACAGTGCTCTTGGCTCAGCAGGCAGTGAGTGAAGGGTAGGCTATTGAGGGCTATTGCTGCAGAAATGAGTGCTGCCAACTCCAACTTGAAGAAAATCTCCATATCCACTGTGAGAGGTCTCTAAATTGGGTAAAAAGTAGCTAAAACCTCAATATGAATACTGAAGATAGGAATGAAGATTTTAAAACAATTCAATGCTCATTACCTTTAAAATCCAGGACAGGGTCTTTTGACTTGGGAGTCCAAAAAGATTGGGGACAATTTTTCTACATATTATTAAAAAAAAACTATACACTTTAGAACCCAGTGATCCTGTAGCAGTAGAGAATTACTTAGATATCAATTGATCTCCCTAAGCTGATGGACAAAGATTCTCAATGCCCCTCTGACGCTTTTAGAGGTCTATGCTGCTATGCAAAATTCCCCATCACATAAGTCCCCAGGTCCTGATGGATTGTCTGGGGAAGAATGTATGAAGCTCTTTTGATAGCTGGAGCATTTCCTGTGGGGGCTAATACTGTAATTATAATAGTATTACCTTAACCGGGTCAAGATCCTTTGCTACCTGGATCCTGTAGACCGATCTCCTTACTTAATTTTGGTGTGGGGGTTTTTTTTCCAATTATATCTATATTAAATATTTTCAATTCATACAATAAAAAAATAAGGCAATTTACAGTTACAAATGGAAACATTCACAAATATATATACAGAAAAGAAACAATACCATTGTAATATGTAATAAATAACAATGGGAGGATTAGCATAAGGAAAAGAAAAATAAATCATCAAAAAATAAAAAAAAAGATAAGACCACAAATGTATTGAATTAAGTGGTACTCCTGTTCCTTATTTCAGCAAAAAGTTAAGCTACCAACTCCTGTTCAGCATTTGTATTTTATTTAATAGGAGTAGCCTAGTGGTTAGAGCAGTGGGCTATGAACCAGGAGACCAGCGTTTGAGTCCTGCTGTTGTTCCTTGTCACTTTACCCTCCATTACCTCAGATACAAACTTACAGGCCGATACAGTAAAGTCCAGTGCACGCAATTCTGTATTTAAATTAAGCCTGGTGGTAAAAACGGGCAAAAGGAGCGGCGGCTGATAGCCACGGGCTCGGAAATCGGACGCCGGAAAAATTGAGCATCCGGTTTTCGGCCCAACAGCCGTGGGCCGAATTCAAATTTATTTATTTATTTTTTTTTACTTTTTTTACTCTTCGGGACCTCCGACTTAATATCGCCATGATATTAAGTCGGAAGGTGCACAGAAAAGCAGTTTTTACTGCTTTTCTGTGCACTTTCCCGGTGCCGGAAGAAATTAGCGACTACCTTTGGGTCGGCGCTAATTTCTGAAAGTAAAATGTGCGGCTTGGCTGCACATTTTACTTTCTGAATCGTGCGCGAATACCTAATAGGGCTGTCAACATGCATTTGCATGTTGAGGGCGCTATTAGGTGTTGAGGGCGTTTGCATGTTGAGGGCGCTATTAGGTGCTGCGGGTTGGACGCGCGTTTTCCTCGTCTTACTGAATAAGGGGTAAGGGAAAATGCGCGTCCAATAGCAGGCTAACAGTGCGCTCCGTCGGATAGGGTGAATAGGGTCTAAAAAAACAAACTTATTTTACTGAAAAGTAATAAGACATCTGCAGGGAAATTTCAGAAAGAAAGTGGCTCCTAAGGCCACTACTTTACTTTTCAGAGAATGGAAATGTCTCCTATGGGCTTGTGTAGCATGGGTGACAATTTTGATGTTAAATTATTAGCAAAAATGATGGCTGATCGGCTAGCAGTGATTCTATCTTCTTTGATCTCCCCAGAACCCCTCATAACTCTGCCTCAGCCCTTACCCCACTGCACTCCATAAGAGACCTAGGCGTCTCACTAGATCAATGCCTAAGCTTCAAACCCCACATTAAGGGGTAGATTTTATAAATCTACACCTGCGCGTACTTTTGTTCGCGCATCAGGCACGAACAAACGTACACGGGATTTTATAAGATACGCGCGTAGCCGCGCGCATCTTATAAAATCCGGGGCCGGCGCGCGCAAGGGGGTGCACATATGTGCACCTTCTGCGCACAGAGCCCTGCGCGCACTTCCCGTTCCCTCTGAGGCCGCTCCGATTTCGGAGCGGCCTCAGAGGGAACTTTCCTTCCACCCCCCCCCCCGCACCTTGCCCTCCCTTCCCCTACCTAACCCACCCCCCTCCAGCCCTATCTAAACCCCCTCCACCTGTGTTTTAAAAGTTACGCCTGCCAGAAGCAGGCCTAACTTGCGCGCGCCAGCGGGTTGCTGGCGCACGATTCCCCGGTCCGGGACCCTTTTCGGAGGCCTCGGCCACACCCCCGGAACGCCCCCCGGAACGCCCCAAATGACGCGTCGGCCCTGACACGCCAACACCCCCCGACACGCCCCCCTAGCGAAGCCCCGGGACTTACGCGCGTCCCAGGGCTTGCGCACACGCAAGGAGATTTTAAAAGGGTTACGCACATAACTTATGTGCGTAACCCTTTTAAAATCTGGCTGATAGTCTCTAATAAAGGGGGGCTTCTACAAATTCCACGTCCTTAAAAAACGTAAGCCCCTCCTCCACACCCAGGACTTCCGCCTATTTCTGCAAACGACCATTCTATCTAAACTGGACTACTGCAATTCCCTTCTTTTAGGCCTCCCGTCATCAACTATTAAGCCCTTGCAAATACTGCAGAATTCAATGGCGAGAATCAACACCCACAAAAGGGACCACATCACCCCCATTCTAAAGGATCTGCACTGGCTTCCCATCCCTTTCCGCTTTCAATACAAAACTCTCACCATCCTACACAACACGCTTTACAAAGACAACCCTCCCTGGCTCGAAGAACAGCCAAGCTTTCGATCCTCTAACCGCCCCACCAGAACCTCCCTTGCAGGCACCCTTCACACCCCATCCCTCAAAACTGCACTCCTTACCCTCACTAGAGAAAGAGCCTTCTCCATTGCTGGCCCCTCCCTCTGGAACTCCCTTCCCACTGATCTCCGTCTAGAACCATTCTTACGCAATTTTAAAAAAGGCATCAAGACATGGCTTTTCAAACAGGCCTACCCAGATACTAACCAAACCTAGACAAGACCCACCCTGCCTCGCAGAACTCGCCCTACAATATATTTATGTATATAGCTAGCCCAGTTACTTTTGTACTCTCCCACTGATGTAAATATAGTAAGTTTCTATAGCTATTTTGGTTCCTCTCCACTCTCTTTACTTCGTTTCAGTTCTCTACTCTTAGTCTCTCTCGTTCCCAGCCCTTCTCTTCTCCCCTTTTCTTGCCTGCTCCCCTCGCCCCACCCCCCTTAAATGTAATTTTCCTTTCTTTGAGTTAATTGTAAACCGGCGTGATGTGTTCTATGAATGTCGGTATATTAAAAAGTTCATAAATAAATAAAGGTATGACATATGGTTTCAAACATAAGTAAAGTGTTGGCGTTAGCAGAATATTGTTCCCAAGAGAAATTGAAATCTTTACTTATAAGCTTTGATGCTGAAAAGGCTCTGTGTGTGTATGGATTTCAAGGTTGGTTTTTTTTTTTATTATATACTGTACATGTTTTATATAATCAACCTAGAGCACAAATATTAGTGAATGGGGAATTTTCGGAGGGTTGTGTTTTACAGCGAGGTGCCATTCAAGAAGGCCCACTATCCCCGCTTCTTTTTGTATTATCCAGGGATTCATTTTTGCACAGAGTAGCTCATCACGAATACGTACCAGGAATTTCTGTTGTGGCTGGTACCTTTAAGATCTCCACTTTTGCAGATGATTTAGTCTTTCATATCTCTGCTCCGCAAAATTCTTTGCAGTCTTTGTTATGGGCGTTCAAATGTCATGGCAACCAGGCAGGTTTAAAATTAAATTTAGATAAATCAGAGGCAATGGCTATTGGACACTGGAGTGCTAAGGATTGGGTGGGGATTTCCCTCTCAAATGGTCTGAATGGGAAATGAAATATCTGTGTATATGGCTCCCTGATGATTTAAATTCTGTACATTCTGCCAGTGTTTCCAGGCGGTAACCAACATTGCCTTACAAAAATGGGCACATTTAAATATTTATTTAGGGGGTAGGATACAACTATTTAAGATTACTATTTTTCCTAAATGGCTCTGTGTGATGAGTGTCTTCCCTCTTGTGCTTGAAAAAAACAGATATACTATTACTCAATAGAGAGCTTAGGTATTTCTTATGGATGGGTGGGAGATCTAGAGTACCTCTGATACAAATAATAGGTATGTTATGATTTGTGGCGTGCCGGTGGGCCCTGCAAGCCGAGGCACTCACTCCTGACACCGCTCAGCCTCAATGCAGCAGGAAGCCACCAGAGTCTCTCTCCCACATCGCCATGCCTGCAGTCTCATTGTCCATGCTTGGTATGTCTGGAACACCGCCAGTCCCAGCCTCCACGCCCGCCATGCTGCCAAGACTCAGCTTCCCCATAGGCGCATGTGCTCCTGTGAACACATAATATGTATAGAATGGCTGGAAACCAGGATTGGCATTCACTGATGACATCACCACCTTGGACCTATATAAGCCTCAGTCCAGGGAGTATATCAATTCAGTTATTTACAGATTAGGCACTTTCTATGTTCTTTAAATCAAAAGGATCTTTGGGCTGATAAGTGGGAGGTACTGCAAGAATGGCTTCATTTGGAAGATCCTAATAGACATACTTTGTCTTCATAAGTCTTTGCAAGTTGCCTTTCGGTCTCTCTTTTTAGGAGATTTATGAAATAGGTGGACACAAGAACTACACATATAGTTTCCCTTCCAGTCATTTATTGCTTGTTTTGGTCACATATGTAAGATTACAAAAACATGCAGATGCGTGAAATGCAGTACAAAATGTTATCCGGGTCTTACATTTCACAAAGGCAGTCCTTTTTAGCAGGCTTAGCAGATTCTGTTTAAAATGTAAATTGATTCCCGGTATCTTAGGTCATTCCTTATGGTTTTGTGATAATATTCAATCTTTTGGAAAAAAAAATCTATGGTTATTTTGAGAACATTGTTTCCATACAATTGCCTTTTTCTGTGCAAATATCAGTCTTTGGCATTCTGTCCGAAGGTATCCGAAATACGGTGATACAAAACTGGTGGATCCCCAAGGCTTTTCTGGTTGCCAGGGCTGTGATACTTCATTACTGGTGACAGGAAATGGAAACTTCCTGCATTTGCTGAAATGCTGTCCATAATTTGCTACTTCTGGAATTGTTGATTAGGAAGATGTCCTCTCCTAGAATGAAAAAAGCAACACTGGCCAACTGGATGCCATTTTTTCTTAGAACCACAAGCCAGAGCCATGCTTTTGAATACTTACTAATTATTGTTACTGACTGTTCAATTGCTGTTGATTAGTGGTCGGTTATCTGTGATTTTATACATTTTCTTTTCTTCTCTCCTTGTTGAGGGAGGAGGTATCTTCGAGGGGTCTGTTCTGTTCTATGTAGTAGCATGCTGTGTTCAGAGCCACAGCTACCATGCCATGCTTACTGTTTTGAAAAATTAATAAACAGTTTTAAACATAAAATCTAGGACACTGTGTCCCAACCAGTGGGCCACAGCTACTCTCTCTCTTTCTCTCACACACACATATTGGTGTGCCTTTGGGCCTGATCAGGTATACGGTACCATGGAAAAGTCACCACTGCCTGATGCTCAGATCCATCCAGCACTTGGGCTCTGCTCTTAGCACACTTCACAGTAACAAGAGACAGCAGCAGTGGGCAGCATGGAGGGCTGAGTCCTACTTTACATATCAAACATTGCACACAGCACCTCCTCATCTTCTCCAACCTGACCTTCTTCTTTGAGTCCTTCCAGCCTCTGTCCTATCCTCACACTGAGTGAGATGAGGAGAGCTGGCACTGAGTTCTGGATATGACTTACCCTGTGTGTTGGGGATAACAGCATTGACTTTTGCCTTATCCTGCACTTGTATATGGAGGAAGCTGGTCTGTCATGATGGGTCTGTATGTGTCTTTGTTCTCTCTCTCCCTTTATTTTTAAATTTGGAAGAGAGACTGGAGGGGATTTCATCACTTCCCTAGCTCTTCTTATGGTCATATGAGTTCTCTGCATGCCCATATTATCTGCTCCGTAGAGGTTGGTGAAAAACCCAACATTTGTGTTAATGAATGTGTGCCTTGGCCTTGAAAAGTTTGGTAATCACTGCTCTAGGACATCTGTGTCTAGAGGGCAGTCCTCCCCTTTACAGTTTGCCCGACTATTTGCAGATGTCCAGCAGCATAAGTCGTGGCTGGGAAAAAGAAAAAAATAAGGTAAATGCACAATTGTTTAAAAAAATGAACATGAGATTACGTGATGTGGTGAGTCTGGTTGGATGTGTGTGCTGGAGCTCTGGTGCTGCCCCCTTAAAACCAGCTTCTCCATGAATTAATTTCTGCTATTTCTGAGACATATCTACATCACAGGAGAAAGGATTTGTGTATGGACAGACTTGTGTGTAAAACTAGGGTGATAGAGATCACGTGATGTGGTGAGCAGGGCGGACATTCCGCCTTGAGCTCCAGGTGCCTTCCCCCTGTGTATCCCATAATATCGGGATACCGGAGCCCTTCTCTCCCGTTTTTACATCCTGCACTTACCTTTCTTTTAACATA
This sequence comes from Rhinatrema bivittatum, assembly GCF_901001135.1. NCBI lineage: Eukaryota > Metazoa > Chordata > Amphibia > Gymnophiona > Rhinatrematidae > Rhinatrema > Rhinatrema bivittatum. The sequence goes on along the minus strand of NC_042616.1, from coordinate 413,514,031 downwards.
GGCGAGCCAGATCTGTTTGTGGAGTTCAGCTATGGGATGTCAATGCGACTTGCCCAAAAAGAGAAGGAGAAGTTGTGCGCCCCAAAAGATAAAATGGCCACCGTGTCTGACCCAGCTCCCACTATCGCTTTGAGCGATTCCATGGTGGCGAACCAGACCGTGGCGGTGGTTGATGCATTAAATTTGCACTTTGATGAACTCTCTGCTCAGATGGCAGAAGTTAAAGCCTCGCTCTCTGATTATAACTCTTGGCTAGACACAGTAGAGGGCTAGGTGATTGTAGTGTAAGACGATACCATGGCCCTTCAGATAAAACTTGCCTCACTAGAAAAGTTGGTGACCTCACAGAACGCAGACCTGGAAAATTGCTCTTGGAGGTCTAACTTCCACTTTGTGGGGTTTTCCGAACAGATATTGGATGCTAAACTGCAAAAAATTCTTGAGAACTAGCTACCTTTGGAATTGGGCCCGCAGGCCTTGGTGGAATGCCTTAAAGTGCCGAAAGTGTCTTCGCTGCGGAGAGCTTTCATGCTGATCTGCTCGGACCTAGCAAACTCCGATTTTCATTATTATACCTGGCTCATTTAAAGATCTGGGTCAGAGATGGTGTTCGGTTTTTTGATTCTCCCAAAGCGATGGAGGACTTTCTCCGTGAGCTTCCTAAACTGGCGACCTGAAGTATGGCTGGTGTACAAGTACGTCACTTCATTTTAGCCAGTTGAAGAAATGCTAAGTGCTCAGCATTTTCTTTTTTGCAGCGCAGTTTATTGCTCTGGTTTTTTTTCTTTTCACCTGGACAGACTGGCTGCTTCTTGTAGTTTGGATTTTGAGATTGCTGAGGACCCTGATTCATTGTGGGACTGTTTGCTGTGGATTAGCCTGCTCACACATGTGGCCGTATCCCAGATTTCCATTGTTTATTTTTGGTCCCTGATATTTACTATGCTGACTCTTGGGGACATCTCTAATGTCCATCCTGTCTCTATCACATGATTGGGCTTGATGTTTATCTGCGATCTCAAGTTCTTACTAGTTCAACAGATATTTATTTATATTTAGGTTTGCTCCATTTATATTTTATCTGTGAGATATATGCCTTTCAGAGGCTGTTATGTCTGTTTTCTTGGCAGTCTCATATAAACAAGGGCTACTATGCTAGGGAAGTGGAACTGGGGGAAAGGGGAAAGCACCTGCGTGCATCAATTGTGTCTTCAACTCTCTGATGGTAGGGGGTATATTTTCCTAAATAGCTGGGCAAGTAGGGGGGGATTGGGAGTTTTGGATTGGGGGGGAGGGAGTGTGGAGTCCAGGCTGCAGTGCAGATTGAGTTCCAAGAGCCAAGTCTTTCTCACATAAGTTTTTTGGTAGGAGGAGGTAATCTTGACTTTGAGTGCTCTGCTGTGTTTCTACCAAAGCTTGTACAGTATGTAGTTCATTCTTTATGGTATTATTTGCTGTTGGGGATGCCCTCTTATATTTTGCATAATGGGAAATGTGCGTAAGTTCCTTACTCGGAATGTGGCAGGGCTGGGCACCCCTGTGAAGAGGGGAAAAGTACTCTCTAACTTAAATCGGCTTAAAGGATCTGTTGTTTTTTTGCAGGAGACCCACATGAATGCTAAAGCACATATCAAATTAAAAAAGAATGGGCTTAATCAAATATTTGTGGCGCCGGGCTCCTCTCACAGTTGAGGTGCTGCCATTTTAATCCATAAATCAGATTTCTTTCAATGGCAGCAGTCCATAGTGGACTCTAGAGGGCGCTATATTATTGTGACGGGGCTTCTTTTTGGTAAACGCACCATTCTGATATCGGTTTATGGGCCGAATCAGTATGATAATGGATTTTTTTTCCAACTTGGTTGCTCAGGTAGTTTCCTTCGATAGAGCGCCTGTCGTACTTGCGGGGGATCTTAACTATGTGGCTGATCCTGCTCTGGACCGGCAGTCGCAGTCCATGAGCAGACCACTCAGCAGCACTAAAGGAGTGCTGTTTTTTTGTAATTCCCTACAGGTCCTTGACGCTTGGAGAGTGCTAAATCCCTGCACCAGAGATTTTACACATTGTGCACATTCTGCTGATTCTAAGTCCAGACTTGACTATTTGTTAATTTCTGATTTTCCTTTTTCTCAGCTGCAGAGCTCAGCTATTGAACCTATGGAAGTGTCGGATCATTGCCTGGTACTTGAGTTATACAGTGGACGGGCTCTGATCGTGACTTCTCTAATTAGCAAATGCCTTCTTGGCTGTTGCAAGATAAAACCTTTAAGGATTTTTTGATGTCTAAATGGCAAGATTACGAGTTAAATAATAAGCAACATCAATCAGACTTCATTCTTTTCTGGGAAGCAGCCAAGGTAGTGCTTAGGGGGGATATCATTGGGTACTCTATCCTGCATAAACGGGAATTTAATAAGGAAATTTTAGAACTCACCAATCAGTTGCAGCACTGTAAGAGGAATCTTAATTAAAATCCGACCCCTGAGCTCCAACTCTTTTTTTGCTGAAAACTTTGAATGACAACTTACATAAGAGAATGACATCTTCTCTGTTTTTGTGGAAAAGCAAGTGTTGCTTACCTGTAACAGGTGTTCTCACAGGACAGCAGGATGTTAGTCCTCACATATGGGTGACATCACAGGATGGAGCCCTGTATGGAAAATTTTTCTGTCAAAGTTTCTACAAAGCTTTGACTGACACTGGCACATTAAGTGCACTGAGCATGCTCAGCCTGCAATTATCCCTGTGAGCCACAGGTGTCTCCCTCAGTCTTGTCTTATAGCTAAAAGCGCAAGCGAAACTAAAATAAAAGTAAAAACGTATACAGACCCAACTCCGCGGGGTGGCGGGTGGGTTTCGTGAGGACTAAGATCCTGCTGTCCTGTGAGAACACCTGTTACAGGTAAGCAACACTTGCTTTCTCACACGACAAGCAGGATGGTAGTCCTCACTTATGGGTGAGTACCGAGCTGGGGATGCCCGAGAGTGCACCAAATGCACCCAAGACACGCGAAAGGCGCAATGACGGGGGTGGAATTTGGAACGGAGGGCATCCTGAAACCCGTAACTGGTTGGTGGAAGGATGTTGGCTAGTTAAACCGAAAAGAATAAGAGTAGACGGCCTGGCCAAACATGGAGCATGCCGGTTAGTCGTATCTAAACAATAATGGGCTGCGAAGGTATGGAGAGAGCTCCAGGTTGCAGCCTGATAAATATGTACAAGCAGCAGTGGCCGAGGGGAAGCTATTGAGGCTGGGACAGACGCGACAGAGTGTGCTTACACTCAGGGGTAGATTTTATAAATCTACGCGCGCGCGTACTTTTGTTCGCGCACCAGGCACAAACAAAAGTATGCGGGATTTTATAAGATACGCGGGTAGCTTATAAAATCTGGGGTCGGCGTGCGCAAGGGGGTGCACATTTGTGCAACTTGCGCGTGCCGAGCCCTGTGCGCGCTGCCCATTCCCTCCGAGGCCGCTCCGAAATTGGAGCGGTCTCGGAGGGAACTTTCTTTCCACCCCCCCCCCTACCGCACCTTCCCTTCCCTTCCCCTACCTAACCCCCCCCCCCCCCCACGGCCCCGGGACTTGCGCATGTCCCGGGGCTTGCACGTGCCGCCGAGCCTATGCAAAATAGGCTCGGCGCACGCAGGGGCGTTTTAAAAGGGTTACATGCGTACCTTATGCGCGTAACCCTTTTAAAATCCGGCCCACAGTTTTGTAGTGAAATGCCTGCATGTTGGTAGGAAAGAGATACAGATCGTCAATTAGGAGGAATTGGTCTGTTTGCCCACTGGAATAGCAGCTTGACTCTTGCCACAGAAGGAAAGAGTTAGGTGGAATTCCTATGGAATATAGTGTGATCTAGATAGAATGCAAGTGCACTATTACTATCCAAGAAGTGGAAAAACCCTCTCGCTTTGGTGAGAGAGAGGTGTTGGGAAAAATGGGCAGAGTATATTCTGAGTAAGGTGAGATGCAATATCTACCTTAAGGAGGATATGAAGTTGAACATGTAAAACCACTCGGTCACGGAGGAACACAGGGTCAGATGAGTATGTAACAAGGTGTGTAACTCACTGACCCTGTTGGCAGAAATGACATTTATGAGGGAAAGAATTTCCCATGCCAAACTGTGAAATGAGAGGAATGGAAAGGCTCGAACGGAGAACGTATGAGACTTATAAGCACAAAATATAGGTTCCATTCTGTGACTAGTGAAAATAGAGGCGGCTTGATCAGTGGACAATCCATGGTAAGCTGACACAGGAGGTTTTACCGTTAATCGGGTATCCCCACTCCCAAACGATACACCAATTGGAACAGAGGTGTACCTATGTGGAGGATTTCTGGGGAGGAAAAGAGTGGTGTAGAAAAAAGAAAAAGGGTAATACCCTTTTGTAAGCGTCATGTGGTAAATCATGCCATTTTGAATGGTAGGATTTATGTGTGGAAGGTTTTCTGACACTACCAGTACCTGAGAACATCAGTGAGTCTACGATTTGTGACTGACCTGTGAGAAGGCAAATTGGTTACTGGTGTGATAGATTGAGAAGTATGGGAAGCATACTGGTCTCGGCCAGGACGTGGGTCTGAGGAGCAGTGAACCCCGTCCCGGTTCAGCATTAGAAGAGTGCTGGCTATGAGAGGCAGTGGAAGAGACACATTTAAGAGGCCCTTGATGGAAGGCGTCTATGGGAACGCATGATTCGATTTGGACGCAGAGGGCAAGTTCGGTTGACCTCAGCGCTAGATGATTTTCCCCGCTACACATGTAGTCCGAGACCATTCGAGAGGATGGAAACCTATATGGAGAAGGTCTGCTAGTGCGTTCGGTAAGTCTCTTAGATAAGTGGCCCGAGAATGTATAGAGTGGGCAAGGGTCAAGGGTAGAGCTGCGCAGCTTCCTTGCAGAGCAGCTAAGAGGTTGTGCGTGCTTGTGTGTTGGAAAGCACATTGTCCCTATGCTGTCTGTCTGTATGCACAAAGATTTGTTGCAGAGGCAGTATTGGAAGGCATAAGGGTATAACTCATGGCTACAAGCTCCAGGAAGTTTATGTGAAACTGTGCCTGGAGTGGAATAGACGCATATTGGGTTGAGAAGATTTTAGGTCAAACTTTATAACCCTGAGAAAATGCAAGCATGAGCAGAATCAGACTAGGTTTTGGTTCTAGATTTGCAATATGGATGAGGGACGAAAGCGGTTGAACAGCTTAGACCCACTGATAATGGAATTTCACTGAATCTAACCCATAGCAGTTTTTGGATCTATGAGGAAAGTGCATAGTGAAAAAACCCCATGACCCGACAATGAAGAATTGAGGGGCTGAGGTTATGGAATATGCGCGCAGGGACATGTAAGAATTTATTAGAATGTCTGCGTGGATGCTGGACAGGAAGGTCATTGTGACTATGGTGTCCAGAAGTGTTGTATAAGGGATTTATGGCAGTGACAGTAATCCCAGGTAGTAATGTATAGTGAGTCATGGAGAAGTTAGAGCTCCTTGCGTGGACTGACTGTAGTTATGCAGCTGTCCATGCAAGGAAAGTGTGAATGATGTTGCACTCTGTAGAGAAACAGCAGTCACCGATAGTGATTCAATGAAATACCTCAGTTGCCAAAGCTGGTGCAACCGGCAGAGCTTGGGATTGTAATATTGTTGACTCATCATGAAGCACATAGAAAGATTAGAGGTAATGTACCATGGAAGCATGGTGTCGAGAGATACCATTTTACCTGTGCCTTCTGAAGAAAGTTGGTATTTCTGAGGTCCAGGATGGGCAGAGAGAACATAAGAACATAAGAAAATGCCATACTGGGTCAGACCAAGGGTCCATCAAGCCCAGCATCCTGTCTCCAACAGTGGCCAATCCAGGCCACAAGAACCTGGCAAGTAACCAAAAACTAAGTCTATTCCATGTAACCATTGCTAATGGCAGTGGCTATTCTCTAAGTGAACTTAATAGCAGGTAATGGACTTCTCCTCCAAGAACTTATCCAATCCTTTTTTAAACACAGCTATACTAACTGCACGAACCACATTCTCTGGCAACAAATTCCAGAGTTTAATTGTGCGTTGAGTAAAAAAGAACTTTCTCCAATTAGTTTTAAATGTGCCCCATGCTAACTTCATGGAGTGCCCCCTAGTCTTTCTACTATCCGAAAGAGTAAATAACCGATTCACATCTACCCGTTCTAGACCTCTCACGATTTTAAACACCTCTATCATATCCCCCCTCAGTCATCTCTTCTCCAAGCTGAAAAGTCCTAACCTCTTTAGTCTTTCCTCATAGGGGAGTTGTTCCATTCCCCTTATCATTTTGGTAGCCCTTCTCTGTACCTTCTCCATCGCAATTATATCTTTTTTGAGATGCGGTGACCAGAATTGTACACAGTATTCAAGATGCGGTCTCACCATGGAGCGATACAGAGGCATTTTGACATTTTCCGTTTTATTCATCATTCCTTTTCTAATAATTCCCAATATTCTGTTTGATTTTTTGACTGCCGCAGCACACTGCACCGACAATTTCAATGTGTTATCCACTATGACACCTAGATCTCTTTCTTGGGTTGTAGCACCTAATATGGAACCCAACATTGTGTAATTATAGCATGGGTTATTTTTCCCTATATGCACTTATCCACATTAAATTTCATCTGCCATTTGGATGCCCAATTTTCCAGTCTCACAAGGTCTTCCTGCAATTTATCACAATCTGCTTGTGATTTAACTACTCTGAACAATTTTGTGTCATCTACAAATTTGATTATCTCACTCGTTGTATTTCTTTCCAGATCATTTATAAATATATTGAAAAGTAAGGGTCCCAATACAGATCCCTGAGGCACTCCACTGTCCACTCCCTTCCAGAGAAAATTGCCCATTCAATCCTACTCTCTGTTTCCTGTCTTTTAGCCAGTTTGCAATCCACGAAAGGACATCGCCACCTATCCCATGACTTTTTACTTTTCCTAGAAGCCTCTCATGAGGAACTTTGTCAAACGCCTTCTGAAAATCCAAGTATACTATATCTACCGGTTCACCTTTATCCACATGTTTATTAACTCCTTCAAAAAAGTGAAGCAGATTTGTGAGGCAAGACTTGCCCTGGGTAAAGCCATGCTGACTTTGTTCCATTAAACCATGTCTTTCTATATGTTCTGTGATTTTGATGTTTAGAACACTTTCCACTATTTTTCCTGGCACTGAAGTCAGGCTAACCGGTCTGTAGTTTCCCGGATCGCCCCTGGAGCCCTTTTTAAATATTGGGGTTACATTAGCTATCCTCCAGTCTTCAGGTACAATGGATGATTTTAATGATAAGTTACAAATTTTTACTAATAGGTCTGAAATTTCATTTTTTAGTTCCTTCAGAACTCTGGGGTGTATACCATCCGGTCCAGGTGATTTACTACTCTTCAGTTTGTCAATCAGGCCTACCACATCTTCTAGGTTCACCGTGATTTGATTCAGTCCATCTGAATCATTACCCATGAAAACCTTCTCCATTACGGGTACCTCCCCAACATCCTCTTCAGTAAACACCGAAGCAAAGAAATCATTTAATCTTTCCGCGATGGCCTTATCTTCTCTAAGTGCCCCTTTAACCCCTCGATCATCTAACGGTCCAACTGACTCCCACACAGGCTTTCTGCTTCGGATATATTTTAAAAAGTTTTTACTGTGAGTTTTTGCCTCTACAGCCAACTTCTTTTCAAATTCTCTCTTAGCCTGTCTTATCAATGTCTTACATTTAACTTGCCAATGTTTATGCTTTATCCTATTTTCTTCTGTTGGATCCTTCTTCCAATTTTTGAATGAAGATCTTTTGGCTAAAATAGCTTCTTTCACCTCCCCTTTTAACCATGCCGGTAATCGTTTTGCCTTCTTTCCACCTTTCTTAATGTGTGGAATACATCTGGACTATGCTTCTAGAATGGTATTTTTTTAACAATGACCACGCCTCTTGGATATTTTTTACTTTTGTAGCTGCTCCTTTTAGTTTTTTTCTAACAATTTTTCTCATTTTATCAAAGTTTCCCTTTTGAAAGTTTAGCACGAGAGCCTTGGATTTGCACACTGTTCCTTTTCCAGTCATTAAATCAAATTTAATCATATTATGATCACTATTGCCAAGCGGCCCCACCACCGTTACCTCTCTCACCAAGTCCTGTGCTCCACTGAGAATTAGATCTAAAATTGCTCCCTCTCTCGTCGGTTCCTGAACCAATTGCTCCATAAAGCTATCATTTATTCCATCCAGGAACGTTATCTCTCTAGCGTGACCCGATGATACATTTACCCAGTCTATATTGGGGTAATTGAAGTCTCCCATTATTACTGCACTACCAATTTGGTTGGCTTCCCTAATTTCTCTTAGCATTTCACTGTCCATCTCACCATCTTGACCTGGTGGACGGTAGTATACCCCTGTCACTGTAGTCTTCCCTGACACACAAGGGATTTCTACCCATAAAGATTCAATTTTGTATTTAGTCTCATGCAGGATGTTTATCCTGTTGGACTCTATGCCATCCCGGACATAAAGCGCCACACCTCCTCCCGACTGTTCCTCTCTGTCATTGCGATATAATTTGTACCCCGGTATAGCACTGTCCCATTGGTTATCCTCTTTCCACCATGTCTCTGAGATGCCAATTAAGTCTATGTCATCATTTACTGCTATACATTCTAATTCTCCCATCTTACTTCTTAGACTTCTGGCATTAGCATACAAACATTTCAAAGTTTGTTTTTTGTTTGTATTTTTATTCTGCTTTTTAATTGATAGGGATAAATTAGAATTTTTTAGCTCAGGTGAGTTTTTAGTTACAGGCACTTGGACTACTTTTCTAATTATTGGAACCTCACTGTCGGGATGCCCTAATTGTAATGCATCATTAGTATCCTTTAAAGATACCTCTCTCCGAACCATGCGCTGCTGAGCGACTGTCGGCTTTCCCCTTTGTTCTAGTTTAAAAGCTGCTCTATCTCCTTTTTAAAGGTTAGCGCCAGCAGTCTGGTTCCACCCTGGTTAAGGTGGAGCCCATCCCTTCGGAAGAGACTCCCCCTTCCCCAAAAGGTTCCCCAGTTCCTAACAAAACTGAATCCCTCTTCCTTGCACCATCGTCTCATCCACGCATTGAGACTCCGGAGCTCTGCCTGCCTCTGGTGACCTGCGCGTGGAACAGGGAGCATTTCAGAGAATGCTACCCTGGAGGTTCTGGATTTAATCTTTCTAAGAGCCTAAATTTGGCTTCCAGAACCTCCCTCCCACATTTTCCTATGTCGTTGGTGCCCTCGTGTACCACGACAGCCGGCTCCTCCCCAGCACTGTCTAAAATTTTATCTAGGTGACGCGTGAGGTCCGCCACCTTCGCACCAGGTAGGCATGTTACCAGGCGATCCTCACGCCCACCAGCCACCCAGCTATCTACATTCCTAATAATTGAATCACCAACTATGACGGCCGACCTAACCCTTCCCTCCTGGGCAGTAGGCCTTGGGGAGATATCCTCAGTGCGAAAGGACAATGCATCACCTGGAGAGCAGGTCCTTGCTACAGGATCCTTTCCTGCTACACCTGGTTGGTGCTCTCCCATTATGAGACCTTCTTCCTCCAAGGCAGCACCAGGGCTGCCAGTCTGAAGTTGGGACTTGACTACTATGTCCCTGAAGGTCTCATCTATATACCTCTCTGTCTGCCTCAGCTCCTCCAGGTCTGCCACTCTAGCCTCCAGAGATTGGACTCGTTCTCTGAGAGCCAGGAGCTCTTTGCATCGCATGCACATGTACAACTTCTCACCGGTGGGTAAAAAATCATACATGTGACACTCGATGCAAAAGACTGGGAAGCCCCCCTCTTGCTGCTGGACTGCTGCCTTCATCTCAATTTTGATCAGTTCCTAGTTAAGTTTTAGGTTGCTATGGGAGTAGGAATGTGTCTAACTTCCTTTAAATGTATTAGTGAATTCACTATGTGTCTGGTAGTGGCCTACCAGGGTCTGATCGAATTCTCAATAAAGTTTTTGTTGATGGTTTTTTGTTTTTTTTTGTGAAAGTGGCACCTGCCTATAAATTAAGGGATGAGCTAGGGGTGGGTGGGGGAGCGTTGGGAAATACAAACAGTCTAACTTCAGTTAGTCAGCTTGAGTGACTCACTGCTCCCTTGATTAACAAATGTTGGTCCCTATTCAAACCCAATCACACTACCTCAACACCTTTCCAAGGTGAGTAACTGAGCTGAACTATTCAACTTTTTTACTTTGGTATATACTGCTCCTAGCTTATTTCTAGCTTCTGGCTACTTTTTTGTGGGGTTTTTTTTTTGTGGGGTTTTTTTTTTTTCAATACAATGCACTCAGTTAGTATTAAAACAAACAGTCAGCTCTTTAAAAGTCTGGAGAACACTCAGTTCTGCAGACTTTTAAAAATAAACACACTATCTACTGCTACCTTATTGACTGACTAAAAATACAAACAGTCTAACTTGTTTATTCACTGCCTACCTACTGCTACCTTATTGACTGACTATTTAAAAATGCAAACAGTCTAACTTGTTTATTCACTGCCTTTCTGACTATTAAAGGCACAAACACACAAACACACTAAATAATATTCCCAAATAGTTAACTTTGCCCCAATACTTTTAAAACAGTCAATGTCCCAAGCAAAAACTTACTGATTCCTTTCAGCCACCAGCAAGGTGATCCTCTCCTCTCAGTGTTTCCCTGCTTCAACGGCAGGGGAGAAGAAAAACAACCAAAAAGGGCTGAATAACATAGTCTGGGTAAAACAAATAAGCATGGGTGTAGCTTGCTTATTGCGGCGGTTACTTCCCCTACTACCTCTAACTAATCAAGCTTGATATTTCACTTGGATGCAGCTCCATCACTGCTCTCTACATTAATGGTGGGGGTGGAAGGGAAATAGAACCAAAGAGCTAAGAGAAACAGATAAGTATGAGAAAAATTGTGTGAAGCTTGCTGGGCAGACTGGATGGGCCGTTTGGTCGTCTTCTGCCGTCATTTCTATGTTTCTATGCTCCAGTCTGTTCCTGTCTTCTGGTTCACTCTTACCTCCATTCTGCTCCAGTCTGTTCCTGTGGTCTGGTTCAATCTTACCTCAACTCTGCTCCAGTCTGTTCCTCTGCTCCAATTCACTCTTACCTTCACTCTGCTCCAATCTGTTCCTGTGGTCTGGTTCACTCTTACCTCCACTCTGCTCCAGTGTGTTCCTGTGGTCCAGTTTACTCTTACCTCCACTCTGCTCCAGTCTGTTCCTGTGGTCTGGTTCACTCTTACCTCCACTCTGCTCCAGTGTGTTCCTGTGGTCTGGTTCACTCTTACCTCCACTCTTCTCTAATCTGTTCCTCTGCTACAATTCACTCTTACCTCCACTCTGTTCCACTCTGTTCCTGTAGTCCAGTTTGCTCTTACCTCCTTCAACTCCACTTTGATCCTGTATTCCAATTGACTTTTACCTCCACTCAGCTCCACTCTGCTCCTATGTTTGTGTTCACTCTTACCTCCACACTGCTCCAGTGTGTTCCTGTGTTCAGATTCACTGTTCCGTCAGTGCAACTCCAGTCTGTTCCAGTGGACTGCTTCACACTTACCTCCACTCTACTCCAATTTGTTGCTGTGTTACAGTTCACCCATACCTCCACTCTGCTCCATTTTGTTCCTGTGGTTCAGGTCATCCTTACCCCCATTCTGTTGCAGTCTGTTCCTGTGGTCTGGTTCAATCTTACCTCCACTCTGCTCCATTCTTAATGCCACTCAGCTCCACTCTGTTTTTTTTGTTCCAGTTGACGTTTACCTCCAGTCTGCTCCAGTCTGTTCCTGTCGTCCAATCGACTCTAACCTCCACTCTGCTCCAGTCTGTTCCTGTCGTCCGGTTTACTCTTACGTCCACTCTGCTCCAGTCTGTTCCTCTGCTCCAATTCACTCTTACCTTCACTCTACTCCAATCTGTTCCTGTGGTCCAGTTCACTCTTACCTCCATTCTGATCCAGTGTGTTCCTGTGGTCCAGTTTACTCTTACCTCCACTCTGCTCCAGTCTGTTCCTGTGGTCCATTTTACTCTTACCTCCACTCTGCTCCAGTCTGTTCCTGTGTTCAGGTTCACTGTTCCCTCAATGCAACTCCAGTCTGTTCCAGTGGTTTGGTTCAAACCTACCTCCACTCTGCTCCAATCTGTTCCTCTGGTCTGGTTCACTCTTACCTCCACTCTTCTCCAGTCTGTTCCTGTTGTCCAGTTCACTCTTACCTCCACTCTGCTCCGCTCTATTCCTGTAGTCCAGTTCGCTCTTACATCCGTCAACTCCACTTTGCTACTGTATTCCAATTGACATTAACCTCCACTCTGCTCCAGTCTGTTCTTGTGTTCAGGTTTACTGTTCCCTCAGTGCAACTCCAGTCTGTTCCAGTGGACTTGTTCACACTTACCTCCACTCTAGTCCAATTTGTTGCTGTGTTACAGTTGACCCATACCTCCACTCTGCTCCAATCCTTTCCTGTGGTCCAGTTTACTCTTATCCCCACACTGCTCCAGTCTGTTCCTGTGGTCTGGTTCAATCTTACCTCAACTCTGCTCCAGACTGTTCCTGTGGACCAGTTCACCCATACCTTCAGTCTGCTCCAATCTGTTCCTGTGGTCTGGTTCATTCTTACCTGCACTTTGCTCCATTCTTATCTCCACTCAGTTCCACTCTGCTTGTTTGTTCCAGTTGACGTTTACCTCCACTCTGCTCCAGTTTCTTCCTGTGGTCCTGTTCATTCTTATCTCCCTGTGCTCCACTCTGTTTCTGTGTTCCTGTTCAGTCTGACCTCTAGTCCAATTCAGTCTTACCTCCACTCTGGTCCAGTCTGTTCCTGTGTTCCGGTTCACTCTTACCTCCACTCTGCTCCAGTGTGTTCCTGTGGTCCAGTTTACTCTTACCTCCACGCTGCTAAAGTCTGTTCCTGTGGTCTGGTTCAATCTTACCTCAACTCTGCTCCAGTCTGTTCCTCTGCTCCAATTCACTCTCACCTTCACTCTGCTTCAATCTGTTCCTGTGGTCCAGTTTACTCTTACCTCCATGCTGCTAAAGTCTGTTCCTGTGGTCTGGTTCAATCTTACCTCAACTCTGCTCCAGTCTGTTCCTCTGCTCCAATTCACTCTCACCTTCACTCTGCTTCAATCTGTTCCTGTGGTCCGGTTCACTCTTACCTCCATTCTGCTCGTCTGTTCCTGTGGTCTGGTTCACTCTTACCTCCACTCTGCTCCAGTCTGTTCCTGTGGTCTGGTTCACTCTTACCTCCACTCTGCTCCAGTGTGTTCCTGTGGTCCAGTTCACTCTTACCTGCACTTTGCTCCACTCTTATCTCCTCTCAGTTGCACTCTGCTTTTTTGTTCCAGTTGACGTTTACCTGCAATCTGCTCCAGTCTGTTCCTGTGGTCCAGTTCACAATTCCCTCCACTCTGCTCCACTCTTAGCTCCACACTGCTCCAGTTTCTTCCTGTGGTCCAGTTGATTCTTATCTCCATGTGCTCCACTCTGTTTCTGTGTTCCTGTTCAGTCTTACCTCCACCCTGTTCCAGTCTGTCCTCTAGTCCAATTCAGTCTTACCTCCACTCTGCTCAACTCTGCTTCTTTGTTCCAGTTGATGTTTACCTCCACTCTGCTCCAGTCTCTTCCTGTGTTCAGGTTCAGTGTTCCCTCAATGCAACTCCAGTCTGTTCCAGTGGTTTGGTTCAAACCTACCTCCACTCTGCTCCAATCTGTTCCTCGGGTCTGGTTCACTCTTACCTCCACTCTGCTCCAGTCTGTTCCTGTAGTCCAGTTCGCTCTTACATCATTCAACTCCACTTTGATCCTGTATTCCAATTGACTTCTACCTCCACTCAGCTCCACTCTGCTCCTATGTTTCTGTTCACTCTTACTCCACTCTGCTCCAGTGTGTTCCTGTGGTCCAGTTTACTCTTACCTCCACTCTGCTCCAGTCTGTTCCTGTGGTCTGGTTCACTCTTACCTCCACTCTGCTCCACTCTGTTCCTGTAGTCCAGTTTGCTCTTACCTCCTTCAACTCCACTTTGATCCTGTATTGCAATTGACTTTTACCTCTACTCAGCTCCACTCTGCTCCTATGTTTCTGTTCACTCTTACCTCCACTCAGCTCCAGTCTCTTTCTTTCTTCCAGTTCAGTCTTACCTCCACTCTGCTCCAGCCTGTTCCTGTGGTCCAGTTTACTCTTACCTCCACTCTGCTCCAGTCTGTTCCTGTGGTCTGGTTCACTCTTACCTTCACTCTGCTCCAGTGTTTTCCTGTGGTGCAGTTTACTCTTACCTCTACTCTGCTCCAGTCTGTTCCTGTGGTCCAGTTTACTCTTACCTCCACTCTGCTCCAGTCTGTTCCTGTGGTCCAGTTTACTCTTTCCTCCCCTATGCTCCAGTCTGTTTCTGTGGTCCAGTTTACTCTTACCTCCACTCTGCTCCAGTCTGTTCCTGTGGTCTGCTTCACTCTTACCTCCACTCTGCTCCAGTCTGTTCCTGTGGTCTGGTTCACTCTTACCTCCACTCTGCTCCAGTGTGTTCCTGTAGTCCAGTTCACTCTTACCTCCACTCTGCTCTAATCTGTTCCTCTGCTACAATTCACTCTTACCTCCACTCTGCTCCACTCTGTTCCTGTAGTCCAGTTTGCTCTTACCTCCTTCAACTCCACTTTGATCCTGTATTCCAATTGACTTTTACCTCCACTCAGCTCCACTGTGCTCCAATGTTTCTGTTCACTCTTACCTCCACTCCGCTCCAGTCTCTTTCTTTCCTCCAGTTCACTCTGGACCACAGGAAGAGGCTGGAGCAGAGTGGAGGTAAGAGTTAACAGAAACATTGGAGCACAGTGGAGCTGAGTGGAGGTAAAAGTCAATTGGAATACAGGATCAAAGTGGAGTTGAAGGAGGTAGGATATTGGAGACGAAAGCCGAGATAGGATCCAGGCTACACTCTACACACCAGTCATCAAAGACCGCCCAGACCCGGACATAAGCCAAGGACGTGGACTGCTTCCTGGTCCGCAGCAACGTGGAAACCACCGCATCCGAATACCCTTTTCTCTTCAGACGCTGCCTCTCAAAAGCCATGCCGCGAGACAAAAGTGATCCGCATCATCCAAACAAACGGGGCCTTGTCGGAGGAGCCCCGCAAACCCCTGAATACGAAGGGGAGCATCCACCGAAAGTTGGATGAGATCCGCGAACCATGGGCGACGCGGCCACTCTGGTGCCACCATGATCACAGTGGACGAGTGCAGTTCTATGTGCCAAAGCACCTTGTCTATCAGCGGCCACGGAGGGAACACATACAGCAACACGTCCATCGGCCAGGGCAAAACCAACACGTCGATGCCCTTGGCCCCTCGTTCCCGCCTTCGGCTGTAAAACCGTGGGGCCTTCGTGTTCTGGAACGTGGCCATCAGGTCCATGTGGGGCGTCCCCCACCTTTCGCTGATGAATCGAAAGGCGTCCTCCGCCAGTTCCCATTCACCGGGATCCAGGTGATGACGACTGAGGAAGTCCGCCTGAACATTGTCGACTCCGGCGATGTGAGACGCCGCAATGCTGCTGAGATGTCGCTCCGCCCAGCTCATCAAGCGTTGCGCCTCCTCTGCCACCAGCGGACTTCTCGTCCCGCCCTGGTGATTGATGTAGGCCACGGTGGTAGCATTGTCCGACAACACTTGGACCGCCTGTCCCCGAATCAGCGGGAGAAAGGACTGCAGCGCCAGGCTTACCGCTCTGGTTTCCAGGCGATTGATGGACCATTGAGATTGAGCCAAGGACCACCGGCCCTGCACCGACCTGCCCAGGCAGACCGCTCCCCAGCCGGAGAGACTGGCATCCGTAGTGACCACCGTCCAGTCGGGCACTAGCAGAGACACTCCACACGTTAAGTGATCCGCCTCTAGCCACCAGCGCAGACTGGCTCTCGCTTGAGCTGGGAGCGGCAGTGGTAGATGGAACTCTTCCGACACTGGCTTCCAGCGGGAAAGCAATGCTGATTGCAAAGGACGCAGATGGGCGTAGGCCCAGGGCACCAAAGCAAGCGTCGAGGCCATAGAACCCAAAACCGTCAGATAATCGCAAACCAGCGGAAGTCGAAGAGACAATAACCGGCATACCTGACTCTGAAGCTTGCACACCCGCTCCCTGGAAAGAAACACCTTGCCCTGCTTGGTGTCGAACCGGGCGCCCAGGTACTCCAAAGACTGGGTGAGAACCAGATGACTCTTGCTGAGATTGACCACCCAGCCCAGGGAGCGCAACATATGGAGGACCCTGTCTATCGTTTGCCGACATCGACTCTCGGACTTGGCCCGAATCAGCCAATCGTCTACGTAGGGGTGCAGCACCTCCCGTCGGAGCTGAGCCACTACCACTACCATTACCTTCGTGAAAGTGTGGGGAGCCGTGGCTAGACTGAAGGGAAGGGCCCTGAATTGGTAGTGCCTGCCCAGGATGCAAAACCTGAGGAATCGTTGATAAAACGGTCGAATGCCTATATGGAGGTACGCTTCCGTGAGGTCCATGGTGCGGTCCTGGGCCATGCCCCGGGTCCTCCACCTACCTCGGGGGCGGCCCGGGCCGTTTCAAGTCTTCCCCGGGTCGGACGCAGCAGCCCCCGGGCCTGCAGGCCTTCCAACGCGTCTCTCCCTCCTTGGGAGAGACACCGACGTTCAGACGTGGCTGGCCCCGCCCCCTGACGCGCGCACGCGGGGAGGAGTCCTAGTTAAAGGGGCCAGCACGGGAAAACCATCAGCTGCACAGAGGATGACATCAGACGCCTCAGGGTACAAGTACCCTGCATTAGCTCTCCTCTGTGCCTTGCAACAAGGTTCCTGGACTTGTCCTGTGATTGCTGCGTTCCTGGTTGTCTTCGTCCCGCTTCTGCCTGCTCCCCTTGCTGTGGATTCTTCTGGACTTGACCCCTGGACTGGCTTTGGATCGCTCTCTGGCTCTGACTCCTGGTCTGGCTTTGGATCGCTCTCTGGCTCCGACCCTGGACTGGCTGCGGACCGCTCTCTGGATACCGACCCCTGGACTGGCTGCAGACCATCCTTGGACTCTGACTCCTGGATTTCCTACGACCTGCTGGAGGCGCCAGCCGTCCAGAACCACAACCTGCAGGAGGCGCCTGCATCCGGACCACCCGCAACATCAGGAAGTCGCCTAAGTCCCAGCGGCCGTGTCCCTACGGGCTCCTCCTGGGGGGACTTCGGCTTCCAGGGTGAATCTCCTAAAGTCCCAGCGGCTGGACTCCTAAGGGCTCTTCCCGGGGGAGTGCCGGTCTCCAGGGTGAAGAGTCTTCTTCCTCTCCGGTCCAACACCGTCTATCCGTCCAGTGAGGATCTAGTCCTTGGTCGCAAAGGACTTCACCGTAGACCAAAGCGTCAGCCAGCACCGAGCTTCCGAACCGCCTCCTGGTTGGGACATTCGCTGTGGACCTCTACAGCACTCCATCTTCTGTTCCAACCAGCCCAAGGGTCCATGAACATAACAGTCCAGGGATGCTAGGAACTCGCCCGGATGGACCGAGGCTATTACGGACTGAATCGTCTCCATTTTGAAATGGGGAATGCGAAGACATCTGTTTACTCCTTTTAGAGCCAAGATTGGCCGTGCTGTGCCGTCCTTCTTTGGTACAATGAAATAAATGGAGTAACGGCCCTCGCCTCATTGGTCGGGAGGTACGGGAAGTACTGCCCCCAAGCTTACCAGGCGCCGCAGAGTACCCTCCACGGCTTCGCACTTCCGTGGATACTTGCAGGGGGACACCAGGAACTTGTCTGTGGGCGTCCTTGCAAAATCTAACGCGTAACCTCTTCTTATCACGCTGAGGACCCACTGGTCCGATGTTATTTTGGCCCATTCCTTGTAGAACAATTCCAGCCGAGCCCCAACGTTTGGGACGAACGACTGAAGCTCATTGGGAGGGCTTGGACCCCGAGCCTCCCGGGGCCCCCCTTGCCTCCCGAACCGTTTCCCTCGAAAGGACTGCGGCCAGGAAGAGGATCGGGAGGAACCCGCACGGTAGGAGGGACCGGAGGACCTCTGGGGCCGAAATTTCCTGTTCCCCCGGAACCTAGACCTACTAGAAAAAGAAGATCGATTCCGAAACCTATCTTCAGGTAGCTTAAAAGCCCTGTTTTCCCCGAGGGACAACATCAAATCATCTAACTCCTTGCCAAACCACAACTTGCCCTTGAACGACAGCGCTCCGAGATGAGCCTTGGACGACCCATCCGCCGCCCAGTTGCGGAGCCAAAGGAGACGACGTGCTGAAACCGCCGAAACCATGGATCTGGCTGAAGTGCGAAGGAGGTCATGTAGGGCATCCGCGCTATAAGCTATCGCCACCTCCAGACGGTCGGCTTGCGTGGCTTCTTCCTGTGATAGGTCAGCATTGGCCTGGAGAACCTGGGCCCAGCGCAGGCTCGCCCTCATGACGAAGTTGCTACAGATGGCCGCTCGGACCCCCAAGGCCGAAACTTCGAAAATCTTCTTCAGCTGCAGCTCAAGCTTCCTGTCTTGTATGTCCCTGAGGGCAGTGGCCCCTGTGACAGGAATCGTCGACCTCTTCGTCACCGCTGACACTGCTGCATCCACCCTCAGCAACCGGAGAAGCTCCAGGGCATCCTCTGGCAGTGGGTAAAGCTTATCCATGGCCTTGCTGACCGTTAGACCCAGCTCTGGCGTATCCCACTCACGGAACAAGATATCGGACGCCGCAAAGTGGAACGGGAAAGCCAAGGCTGGCCCGGTGAGACCCAGTAGCACTGGATCCATATTTGCGTCAGGCCGAGATACCACCGGAGGTGCTTCCACCCCCAGCTCCTGGAGGATAGCCGGTATAAGCAGGGCCAGCTCGTCCCTCTGAAATAGACAGACCACCTTAGGGTCATCACCGTCCACGGCCTGCGCACCTTTGCCCATACCGGGCTGAGAGGAACCGTCCCCCATAGCATCGACCCCCGTCCCCCATACCATCGACCCCCCCCGGGGGCTCTTCAGCCAAATCTTCCTCGTCCTGCGACGAGGAATCCGAGTCCGTGTTCTGCGGCACGCCTCTCAAGGGACGCTTTTCCCTAGGGGGCGCGAGGGTTCTTCTGGAAACCACTCCGGATTTTCTCTTCCGGGATCCGGAGCCTCCGCCGGATCCCTTGGCGCGAGATTTTCCCTTTCCGCGCTTGCGGCTCTTGTACCTTAGGACTTTGCGCAATAAAAGCGCAAAGTCTGAGGAAAAGGAGTCTGACTCCGAAAAGTCACTTCCGCTGGCCTCCACCGGTGAGTCAGCCCCCCCCCCCTCCCCGAGGGTGCCCGTTGCGGGGAAAGCTCGGGAGGCATGCCGCCATCTGCCGCGGCCTCCCGCGAAATTTCCCGGGCTAACCCCAAAATGGCCGCCACTCCCGCGCTAACAGGGAAGAGATCTGCAGGCCCATCTGCAGCCTTCCCTGCACGCGGTGGCGATTGCGCCGATCGGGACCGGCCCTCCCGACCGGCCCCGGACGGTCCCTCACCGCCTGCTACACAAGCCGAGCAAACCCCGTCGCGCGAGAGACACGCACGGGCCGAGCCGCATGCGCGGCAGGCCGACCCTCGCGGCATCCAGCGGGACCGCGAGCAAAGAAACAAATTGAATTTAAAATAAACAATTACACAATTGAAATGAAATAAACCGCCGCGCAGAAAACAGCCCCCCCCCCCCCTCCGCGAGCCCGCGAAGGAACGGAGAGCCGGTGCAGCAAAAATAAAGTAAACCTTTTTTTTTTGTACTGACTTGGTGCTGTCCTCGGGCCTGAGGCCTGTGCTCCTGCGGGGGTGAGTGAACCAGGCTCCCCGGTGTCACCCCCAACGCTGCTACTAGCAAGCCGGGTCCTCGACCCTAGCAGTGGCCTCTACCCGGGGGGGATGATCCCCTCAGAACCTTCAGACCCCCCTGGGAGGCAGGATAGCCGGAGGATCTTCCTGCTGCTTTTCCCTAACAGCCAAAGCTTTCTTCCTTCTTTTTTTTTTTTTTTAAACCTTTAAGAAAAACCAAAAAAAACTAAGCCTAACTAACTACCAAGCCTAGCCAGAGGCTGTGTCTGCACCTGCACCATCTACTGGAGACAGAGTAAGACTGGGGGGCTGTGTGAGGCACGTAGCTATATATAGCCAAGTCCGACAGATCTTGCTCTGTCTCCATCTACTGGTGCGGAGTCACAACCCAGGTGTAATGGACTGATCCTGGTACGTACAGGGAATTCAATCTTACCTCCTTTCTGCTCCAGCCTGTTCCTGTGGTCCTATTCACTCTTACCTCTACTCTGCTCCAGTCTGTTCCTCTGGTCTGGTTCACTCTTACCTCCACTCTGCTCCAGTCTGTTCATGTGGTCTGGTTCACTCTTACCTCCATTCTGCTCCAGCCTGTTCCTGTGGTCCAGTTTACTCTTACCTCCACTCTGCTCCAGTCTATTCCTGTCGTTCCAGTTGACTCTAACCTCCACTCTGCTCCAGTCTGTTCCTCTGCTCCAATTCACTCTTACCTTCACTCTGCTCCAATCTCTTCCTGTGGTCTGGTTCACTCTAACCTCCATTCTGCTCCAGTGTGTTCCTGTGGTCCTATTCACTCTTACCTCCACTCTGCTCCAGTGTGTTCCTGTGGTCCAGTTTACTCTTACCTCCATTCTGCTCCAGCTTGTTCCTGTGATCCAGTTCACTCTTACCTCCATTCTGCTCCAGCTTGTTCCTGTGATCCAGTTTACTCTTACCTCCATTCTGCTCCAGTTTGTTCCTGTGGTCTGGTTCACTCTTACCTCCACTCTGCTCCAGTGTTTTCCTGTGGTCCAGTTTACTCTTACCTCCACTCTGCTCCAGTCTGTTCCAGTGGTCTGGTTCACTCTTACCTCCACTCTGCTCCAGTCTGTTCCTGTGGTCTGGTTCACTCTTACCTCCATTCTGCTCCAGCTTGTTCCTGTGGTCCAGTTTACTCTTACTTCCATTCTGCTCCAGTCTGTTCCTGTGGTCTGGTTCACAATTCCCTCCACTCTGCTCCACTCTTAGCTCCACACTGCTCCAGTTTGTTCCTGTGGTCTGGTTCAATCTTACCTCAACTCTGCTCCAGACTGTTCCTGTGGACCAGTTCACCCATACCTTCAGTCTGCTCCAATCTGTTCCTGTGGTCTGGTTCATTCTTACCTGCACTTTGCTACAGTGTGCTCCTGTGGTCCAGTTTACTCTTACCTCCATTCTGCCCCAGCTTGTTCCTGTGGTCCAGTTTACTCTTACCTCCATTCTTCTCCAGTCTGTTCCTGTGGTCTGGTTCATTCTTACCTGCACTTTGCTACAGTGTGTTCCTGTCGTCCAGTTCACTCTTACCTCCACTCTGCTCCAGCCTGTTCCTGTGGTCCAGTTTACTCTTACCTCCATTCTGCTCCAGCTTGTTCCTGTGATCCAGTTTACTCTTACCTCCATTCTGCTCCAGTCTGTTCCTGTGGTCTGGTTCACTCTTACCTCCACTCTGCTCCAGTGTTTTCCTGTGGTCCAGTTTACTCTTACCTCCACTCTGCTCCAGTCTGTTCCTGTGGTCTGGTTCACTCTTACCTCCACTCTGCTCCAGTCTGTTCCTGTGATCTGGTTCACTCTTACCTCCATTCTGCTCCAGCTTGTTCCTGTGGTCCAGTTTACTCTTACTTCCATTCTGCTCCAGTCTGTTCCTGTGGTCTGGTTCACAATTCCCTCCACTCTGCTCCACTCTTAGCTCCACACTGCTCCAGTTTGTTCCTGTGGTCTGGTTCAATCTTACCTCAACTCTGCTCCAGACTGTTCCTGTGGACCAGTTCACCCATACCTTCAGTCTGCTCCAATCTGTTCCTGTGGTCTGGTTCATTCTTACCTGCACTTTGCTACAGTGTGTTCCTGTGGTCCAGTTTACTCTTACCTCCATTCTGCCCCAGCTTGTTCCTGTGGTCCAGTTTACTCTTACCTCCATTCTTCTCCAGTCTGTTCCTGTGGTCTGGTTCATTCTTACCTGCACTTTGCTACAGTGTGTTCCTGTCGTCCAGTTCACTCTTACCTCCATTCTGCTCCAGCCTGTTCCTGTGGTCCAGACTACTCTTACCTCCATTCTGCTCCAGCTTGTTCTGTGGTCCAGTTTACTCTTACCTCCATTCTGCTCCAGTCTGTTCCTGTGGTCTGGTTCACTCTTACCTCCACTCTGCTCCAGTCTGTTCCTGTGGTCTGGTTCACTCTTACCTCCATTCTGCTCCAGCCTGTTCCTGTGGTCCAGTTTACTCTTACCTCCATTCTGCTCCAGCTTGTTCCTGTGATCCAGTTTACTCTTACCTCCATTCTGCTCCAGTTTGTTCCTGTGGTCTGGTTTACTCTTACCTCCACTCTGCTCCAGTGTTTTCCTGTGGTCCAGTTTACTCTTACTTCCACTCTGCTCCAGGCTGTTCCTGTGGTCTGGTTGACTCTTACCTCCACTCTGCTCCAGTCTGTTCCTGTGGTCTGGTTCACTCTTACCTCCATTCTGCTCCAGCTTGTTCCTGTGGTCCAGTTTACTCTTACTTCCATTCTGCTCCAGTCTGTTCCTGTGGTCTGGCTCAATCGTACTGCAACTCTGCTCCAGTCTGTTCCTCTGCTCCAATTCACTCCTACCTTCACTCTGCTCCAATCTGTTCCTTTGGTCTGGTTCACTCTTACCTCCACTCTGCTCCAGTCTGTTCCTGTGGTCCAGTTTACTCTTACCTCCACTCTGCTCCAATCTGTTCCTGTGGTCCAGTTTACTTTCACCTTCACTCTGGTCCAGTCTGTTCCTGTGGTCTGGTTCACTCTTACCTCCACTCTGCTCCAGTCTGTTCCTGTGGTCCCGTTCACTCTTACCTCCACTCTGCTCCAGTGTGTTCCTGTGGTCCAGTTTACTCTTACCTCCACTCTGCTCCAGTCTGTTCCTGTGGTCTGGTTCACTCTTACCTCCACTCTGCTCCAGTCTGTTCCTGTGGTCTGGTTCACTCTTACCTCCATTCTGCTCCAGTCTGTTCCTGTGGTCTGGTTCACTCTTACCTCCACTCTGCTCCAGTCTGTTCCTGTGGTCCAGTTCACACTTATCTGCACATTGCTCCACTCTTATCACTACTCAGCTGCACTCTGCGCCTTTGTTCCAGTTGACTTTTACCTCCTCTCTCTCCTCCAGTCTGTTCCTGTCGTCTGGTTCACGCTTACCTCCACCCTCTTCCATTCTCTTCCGATGTTCCAGTTCACTCCTATCTCCACTGTTGTCCAGTCTATTCCTGTGTTACAGTTCACCCTTACCTCCATTTAGCTCTAATCTTATATCCATTCTTCTCCAGTCTGTTCATAAGTCCCACATCTGTCTTAATTCCACTCTGCTCCAGTTAGTTCCTGTGATTCAGTTCATCCTTACCTCCATTCTGCTCTCATCTGTTCTTGTGGTCCGGTTTACTCCTCCAAACTGCTGCAGTCTGTTCCTGTTTTCCAGTTCACTCTTACCTCCACCCTGCTCCAGTCTGTTCCTGTGGTCTGGTTCAATCTTACCTCCACTCTGCACCACTCTTCTCTCCACTCAGTTCCACTCTGCTTTTTTGTTCCAGTGGATGTTTACCTCCAATCTGCTCCCATCTGTTCCGCTGGTCCAGTTGACTCTTACTTCCACTCTGCTCCAATCTGTTCCTCTGGTCTGATTCACTTTTACCTCTACTCTGCTCCAGTCTGTTCCTGTTATCCAGTTCATTCTTACCTCCATTCTGCTTCAATCTTCTCTCCACTCAGTTCCACTCTGCTTTTTTGTTCCAGTGGACGTTTACCTCCAATGCTCCCATCTGTTCCGCTGGTCCAGTTGACTCTTACTTCCACTCTGCTCCAATCTGTTCCTCTGGTCTGATTCACTTTTACCTCTACTCTGCTCCAGTCTGTTCTTGTTGTCCGGTTCACCCATACCTTCACTCTGCTCCAGTTTGTTACAGTAGTTCAGTTCATCCCTACCTCCATTCTGCTCTCGTCTGTTCCTGTAGTCCAGTTCGCTCTTACATCCATCAACTCCACTTTGCTGCTGTGTTCCCACTGACTTTTACCTCCACTCAGCTCCTCTCTGCTTCTGTGTTTCTTTTCACTCTTACCTCCACTCAGCTCCAGTCTGTTCTTTGGTCCAGTTCACCATTACCTCTACACTGCTTCAGTCTGTACCTGTGGTCTGGTTCAATCTTACCTCCACTCTGCTCCTCTCTTAACTCCACTCTGCACCAGCCTGTTTCTGTGCTCCAGTTCACCCATACCTCCACTCTGCTCCAGTTTGTTACTGTAGTTCAGTTCATCCTTGCCTTCATTCTGCTCTCGTCTGTTCCTGTAGTCCAGTTCGCTCTTACCTCCGTCAACTCCACTTTGCAGCTGAGTTCCCACTGACTTTTACCTGCACTCAGCTCCACTCTGCTTCTGTCTTTCTTTTCACTCTTACCTCCACTCAGCTCCAGTCTGTTTCTTTGGTCTAGTTCACCCATACCTCCACTCTGGTCCAGTCTCTTACTGTATTCTAGTTCACTCTTTCCTCCACTCTGCTTCAGTCTGTTCCTCTGCTCCAATTCACTCTTACCTCCACTCAGCTCCAGTCTGATTCTTTGGTCCAGTTCACTCTTACCTCCACTCTGCTCCTGTGTTCCTGTTCAGTCTTACCTCCACCCTGTTCCAGTCTGTTCCTGTAGTCCAATTCAGTCTTACCTGCACTCTGCTCAACTCAGCTTCTTTGTTCCAGTTAACATTTACCACCACTCTGCTCCAGTCTGTTCCTGTCTTCAGGTTCACTGTTACCTCAATGCATCTCCAGTCTGTTCCAGTGGTCTGGTTCACACTTACCTCCACTCTGCTCGAATCGGTTCCTATATTACAGTTCAACCATACCTCCACTGTGCACCAATCTGTTCCTGTATTACAGTTCAACCATACCTCCATTCTTCTCTCGTCTGTTCCTGTGGTCTGGTTCACTCTTACCTCCACTCTGCTCCAGTCTGTTCCTGTGGTCTGGTTCAATTTACCTCAACTCTGCTCCACTTTTAGCTCCACCCTGCTCCAGCCTGTTCCTTGGTCCAGTTCACTCTTACTTGCACTTTCCTCCACTCTTATATCCACTCAGGTCCACTCTGCTTCTTTCTTCCAGTTGACTTTTACCTCCTCTCTGCTCCAGTCTGTTCCTGTATTCCAGTTCACTCTTATCTCCACTGTGATCCAGTCTGCTCCTGTGCTACAGTTAACCCTTACCTCCATTTAGCTTCACTGTTATCTCCACTCTTCTCCAGTCTCTTCGTATGTTCCACATGAGTCTTACTTCCACTCTGCTCCAGTCTGTTCCTGTGGTCTGGTTCACTCTTACCTCCACTCTGTTCCACTCTGTTCCTTAAGACCAGTTCGCTCTTACCTCCTTCAACTCAACTTTGTTCCTGTGTTCCAATTCACTTACCTCTACTGAGCTCCACTCTATTACTGTGTTTCTGTTCACTCTTACCTCCACTCAGCTCATTTCTTCCTGGGGTCCAGTTCATTCTTATCTCACTGGGCTCCAATCTGTTTCTGTGTTCCTGTTCAGTCTTACCTCCACCCTGTTCCAGTCTGTTCCTGTAGTCCAATTCAGTCTTACCTCCACTCTGCTAAACTCTGCTTCTTTGTTCCAGTTGACGTTTCCCTCCACTCTGCTCCAATCTGTTCCTGTGTTACAGTTCACCCATACCTCCATTCTGCTCTCATCTGTTCCTGTGGTCTGGTTCACTCCTCCACACTGCTCTGGCCTGATCCTGTGATCTAATTCACCGTTACCTCCAAACTGCTTCAGTCTGTTCCTGTTGTCCATTTCACTCTTACCTCCACTCTACTCCAGTCTGTTCCTGTTGTCCAGTTCATTCTTACCTCCACTCTTAACTCCTATCAGCTCCACTCTGCTTTTTTGATCCAATTAACGTTTACCTCCAATCTGCTCCAGTCTGTTCCTGTGGTGCAATTAAAGTTTACCTCAAATCTGCTCCAGTCTATTCCTGCAGTCCAGTTGACTCTTACCTCCACTCTGCTCCAGTCTCTTACTGTATTCCAATTCACTCTTATCTCCACTCTGCTCCAGTCTGTTCCTCTGCTCCAATTCACTCTTACCTTAACTCAGCTCCAGTCTGTTTCTTTGGTCCATTTCACTCTTACCTCCACTGTATTCCAGCGTTTTCTTGTGGTCCAGTATGCCATAACCTCCATTCTGCTCCAGTCTGTTCCTGTTTTCCAGTTCACTCTTACCTGCTCTTTGCTCCAGTCTGTTCCTCTGCTCCAATTCACTCTTAACTCCACTCTGCTCCAAATTGTTCCTCTGGTCTGGTTCACTCTTACCTCCACTCTGCTTCAGTCTGTTCCTGCTGTCCAGTTCATCAATACCTCCATTCTGCTCGTCTGTTCCTGTTGTCCAGTTCACTCATTCCTCCACTCTGCTCCACTCTATTCCTGTAGTCCAATTCGCTCTTACATTCTTCAACTCCAATTTGCTACTGTGTTCCAATTGACATTAACCTCCACTCTGCTCCAGTCTGTTCCTGTGTTCAGGTTTACTGTTCCCTCCGTGCAACTCCAGTCTGTTCCAGTGGACTGGTTCACACTTACCTCCACTCTACTTCAATTTGTTGCTGTGTTACAGTTCATCCATACCTCCACTCTGCTCCAGTTTGTTCCTGTGGTTCAGGTCATCCTTACCCCCATTCTGTTGCAGTCTGTTCCTGTGGTCTGGTTCAATCTTACCTCTACTTTGCTCCATTCTTAACACCACTCAGCTCCACTCTGCTTTTTTGTTCCAGTTGACATTTACCTCTAGTCTGCTCCAGTCTCTTCCTGTGTTCCAGTTCACTCTTACCTCCACTCTGCTCCACTCTTAACTCCACTCCGCTCCAATCTGCTTTTTTGTTCCAGCGGAAGTTTACCTCCAGTCTGCCCCAGTTTTTCCTGTGATCCAGTTCACTCTTACCTCCACTCTGCTCTAATCTGTTCCTCTGCTACAATTCACTCTTACCTCCACTCTGCTCCACTCTACTCCTGTAGTCCAGTTTGCTCTTACCTCCTTCAACTTCACTTTGATCCTGTATTCCAATTGACTTGTACCTCCACTCAGCTCCACTCTGCTCCTGTTTCTGTCCACTCTTACCTCCACT
Source organism: Rhinatrema bivittatum (assembly GCF_901001135.1). NCBI lineage: Eukaryota > Metazoa > Chordata > Amphibia > Gymnophiona > Rhinatrematidae > Rhinatrema > Rhinatrema bivittatum. The sequence goes on along the minus strand of NC_042616.1, from coordinate 413,486,826 downwards.
CAGCCTTAGTCTCTTTCTTTCCTCCAGTTCACTCTTACCTCCATTCTGCTCCAGTATGGTCCTGTTATCCAGTTCAATCTTACCTCCATTCTGCTCCAGCCTGTTCCTGTGGTCCAGTTTACTCTTACCTCCACTCTGCTCCAGTCTGTTCCTGTGGTCCAGTTCACTCTTACTTCCATTCTGCTCCAGTCTGTTCCTGTGGTCTGGTTCACTCTTACCTCCATTCTGCTCCAGTCTGTTCCTGTGGTCTGGTTAAATCATACCTCAACTCTGCTCCAGTCTGTTCCTCTGCTCCAATTCAATCTTACCTCCATTCTGCTCCAGCCTGTTCCTGTGGTCCAGTTTACTCTTACCTCCACTCAAGTCTGTTCCTGTGGTCCAGTTTACTCGTACCTCCACTCTGTTCTTGTGGTCTGGTTCACTCTTACCACCACTCAGCTCCAGTCTGTTCCTGTTGTCCTGTTCACTCTTACCTCCACTCTGCTCCAGTCTGTTCCTGTGGTCTGGTTTACTCTTACCTCCATTCTGCTCCAGTCTGTTCCTGTGGTCTGGTTCAATCTTACCTCAACTCTGCTCCAGTCTGTTCCTCTGCTCCAATTCACTCTTACCTCCACTCTGCTCCACTCTGTTCCTGTAGTCCAGTTTGCTCTTACCTCCTTCAACTCCACTTTGATCCTGTATTCCAATTGACTTTTACCTCCACTCAGCACCACTCTGCTCCTGTGTTTCTGTTCACGCTTACTTCCACTCAGCTCCAGCCTGTTCCTGTGGTCCAGTTTACTCTTACCTCAACTCTGCTCCAGTCTGTTCCTCTGCTCCAATTCACGCTTACCTTCACTCTGCTCTAATCTGTTCCTGTGGTCTGGTTCACTCTTACCTCCACTCTGCTCCAGTCTGTTCCTGTGGTCTGGTTCACTCTTACCTCCACTCTGCTCCAGTGTGTTCCTGTGGTCCAGTTCACTCTTACCTGCACTTTGCTCCACTCTTATCTCCACTCAGTTGCACTCTGCTTTTTTGTTCCAGTTGACGTTTACCTGCAATCTGCTCCAGTCTGATCCTGTGGTCCAGTTCACAATTCCCTCCACTCTTAGCTCCACACTGCTCCAGTCTGTTCCTGTGGTCTGGTTCAATCTTACCTCAACTCTGCTCCAGACTGTTCCTGTGGTCCAATTCACCCATACCTTCAGTCTGCTCCAATCTGTTCCTGTGGACTGGTTCACTCTTACCTGCACTTTGCTCCATTCTTATCTCCACTCAGCTCCACTCTTTTTTGTTCCAGTTGACGTTTACCTCCACTCTGCTCCAGTCTGTTCCTGTGTTCAGGTTCACTGTTCCCTCAATGCACCTCCAGTCTGTTCCAGTGGTTTGGTTCAAACCTACCTCCACTCTGCTCCAATCTGTTCCTCTGGTCTGGTTCACTCTTACCTCCAGTCTGCTCCAGTCTGTTCCTGTTGTCCAATTCATCAATACCTCCATTCTGCTCGTCAGTTCCTGTTGTCCACTTCACTCTTACCTCCACTCTGCTCCGCTCTATTCCTGTAGTCCAGTTCGCTCTTCCATCCTTCAACTCCACTTTGCTACTGTGTTCCAATTGACTTTAACCTCCACTCTGCTCCAGTCTGTTCCTGTGTTCAGGTTTACTGTTCCCTCAGTGCAACTCCAGTCTGTTCCAGTGGACTGCTTCACACTTACCTCCACTCTACTCCAATTTGTTGCTGTGTTACAGTTCACCCATACCTCCACTCTTCTCCAGTTTGTTCCTGTGGTTCAGGTCATCCTTACCCCATTCTGTTGCAGTCTGTTACTGTGGTCTGGTTCAATCTTACCTCCACTCTGCTCCATTCTTAACGCCACTCAGCTCCACTCTGTTTTTTTTGTTCCAGTTGACGTTTACCTCCAGTCTGCTCCAGTCTGTTCCTGTCGTCCAGTTGACTCTAACTTCCACTCTGCTCCAGTCTGTTCCTGTCGTCCAGTTCACTCTTACCTCCATTCTGCTCCAGCCTGTTCCTGTGGTCCAGTTTACTCTTACCTCCACTCTGCTCCAGTCTGTTCCTGTGGTCCAGTTCACTCTTACCTCCATTCTGCTCCAGTCTGTTCCTGCGGTCTGGTTCAATCGTACCTCCACTCTGCTCCAGTCTGTTCCTCTGCTCCAATTCACTCTTACCTTCACTCTGCTCCAATCTGTTCCTTTGGTCTGGTTCACTCTTACCTCCACTCTGCTCCAGTCTGTTCCTGTTGTCCAATTCATCAATACCTCTATTCTGCTCGTCTGTTCCTGTTGTCCAGTTCACTCTTACCTCCACTCTGCTCCGCTCTATACCTGTAGTCCAGTTCACTCTTACATCCTTCAACTCCACTTTGCTATAGTCTTCCAATTGACTTTAACCTCCACTCTGCTCCAGTGTGTTCCTGTGGTCCAGTTCACTCTTACCTGCACTTTGCGCCACTCTTATCTACACTCAGTTCCATTCTGCTTTTTTGTTCCAGATGACGTTTACCTCCACTCTGCTCCAGTTTCTTCCTGTGGTCTTGTTCATTCTTATCTCCCTGTGCTCCACTCTGTTTCTGTGTTCCTGTTCAGTCTTACCTCCACACTGTTCTAGTCTGTCCTCTAATCCAATTCAGTCTTACCTCCACTCTGCTCAACTCTGCTTCTTTGTTCCAGTTGATGTTTACCTCCACTCTGCTCCAGTCTGTTCCTCGGTTCTGGTTCACTCTTACCTCCACTCTGCTCCAGTCTATTCCTGTTGTCCCGTTCATCAATACCTTCATTCTGCTCGTCCGTTCCTGTTGTCCAGTTCACTCTTACCTCTACTCTGCTCCGCTCTATTCCTGTAGTCCAGTTTGCTCTTACATCCTTCAACTCCACTTTGCTACTGTGTTCCAATTGACATTAACCTCCACTCTGCTCCAGTCTGTTCCTGTGTTCAGGTTTACTGTTCCCTCAGTGCAACTCCAGTCTGTTCCAGTGGACTGCTTCACACTTACCTCCACTCTACTCCAATTTGTTGCTGTGTTACAGTTCACCCATACCTCCACTCTGCTCCAGTTTGTTCCTGTGGTTCAGGTCATCCTACCCCCATTCTGTTGCAGTCTGTTACTGTGGTCTGGTTCACTCTTACCTCCACTCTGCTCCAGTCTGTTCCTGTGGTCTGGTTCACTCTTACCTCCACTCTGATCCAGTGTGTTCCTGTGGTCCAGTTCACTCTTACCTGCACTTTGCGCCACTCTTATCTCCACTCAGTTGCACTCTGCTTTTTTGTTCCAGTTGATGTTTACCTGCAATCTGCTCCAGTCTGTTCCTGTGTTCTGGTTCAATCTTACCTCAACTCTGCTCCAGACTGTTCCTGTGGACCAGTTCACCCATACCTTTAGTCTGCTCCAATCTGTTCCTGTGGTCTGGTTCATTCTTACCTGCACTTTGCTACAGTTTGTTCCTGTCGTCCAGTTCACTCTTACCTCTATTCTGCTCCAGCTTGTTCCTGTGG